>NW_024059247.1:0-38679 GCF_016432855.1 Salvelinus namaycush | reverse complement strand
TAGGCTGTAGGCTTGTAGGCTGTAGGGCTTGTAGACTGTAGGCTGTAGGATGTAGGCTGGTAGACTGTAGACTGGTAGACTGTTAGCCAGGTAGAACGGTAGAACGGTAGAACGGTAGAACCGGTAGACTGTAGACTGTATGCCTGTAGACTGTAGACCTGGAAGGACTTGTAGCCTGTAGCCTCGTAGGCTGTAGACTGTAGACTGTATGCTTGAGGCTGGTAGACCTGTAGCCTGTAGCCTGTAGCCGGTTAGCCTGTAAGACTGTAAGACTGTAAGCCCTGTAGGCTGTAGACTGTAGACTGTAAGACGGTAGAACGGTAGAACCGGTAGACCTGTAGACTGTAGCCTGTAGGCTGTAGGCTGTAGACTGTAGACTGTAGATACGGTAGAGCGGTAGAGAACAGGTTAAACTGTAGACTGTAGACTGTAGGCTGTAGACTGTAGACTGTAGACTGTAGGCGGTAGACTGTAGACTGTAGCCCTGTAGACTGTAGCCTGTAGCCTGTAGGCCTGTTGGATGTAGGCTGTAGGCTGTAGCCTGTAGCCTGTAGACTGTAGCCTGTAGACTGTAGCCTGTAGCCTGTAGCCTGTAGGCTGTAGCCTGTTGGCTGTAGACTGTAGGCTGTAGACTGTAGGCTGTAGACTGTAGCCTGTAGATGGGCTGTGTACAGGTGCAATGATCGGTAAACTGTCACAAACCTGTCACAAATCATTGTCGTCTGTCCGTGTCATGTTGTCCTCTCAGCACTGAGAGGAATATGAGATGTTGTCCTCTCAGCACTGGGAGGAATATGAGGTGTTGTCCTCTCAGCACTGGGAGGAATATGAGGTGTTGTCCTCTCAGCACTGGGAGGAATATGAGGTGTTGTCCTCTCAGCACTGGGAGGAATATGAGGTGTTGTCCTCTCAGCACTGGGAGGAATAGGAGGTGTTGTCCTCTCAGCACTGGGAGGAATATGAGGTGTTGTCCTCTCAGCACTGGGAGGAATAGGAGGTGTTGTCCTCTCAGCACTGGGAGGAATATGAGAAGTTGTCCTCTCAGCACTGGGAGGAATATGAGATGTTGTCCTCTCAGCACTGGGAGGAATAGGAGATGTTGTCCTCTCAGCACTGGGAGGAATATGAGAAGTTGTCCTCTCAGCACTGGGAGGAATATGAGGTGTTGTCCTCTCAGCACTGGGAGGAATAGGAGGTGTTGTCCTCTCAGCACTGGGAGGAATATGAGGTGTTGTCCTCTCAGCACTGGGAGGAATAGGAGGTGTTGTCCTCTCAGCACTGGGAGGAATAGGAGGTGTTGTCCTCTCAGCACTGAGAGGAATATGAGGTGTTGTCCTCTCAGCACTGGGAGGAATATGAGAAGTTGTCCTCTCAGCACTGGGAGGAATAGGAGATGTTGTCCTCTCAGCACTGGGAGGAATATGAGATGTTGTCCTCTCAGCACTGGGAGGAATATGAGAAGTTGTCCTCTCAGCACTGGGAGGAATAGGAGATGTTGTCCTCTCAGCACTGAGAGGAATAGGAGGTGTTGTCTTCTCAGCACTGGGAGGAAGTGCCGGAGTGCAAGATGAACCGGCCTTAAAGCTCCTGTAACAGGGTTGGTTATGTTTCGGCTAACACAGTTGTCTTCATGCTACAGATTTTGCCATCGACAGCCATCAACACTGTTAAGCCCTGCACAACTAACGTGCTGTTTCCCATTTAACAACAGCAGCAGAAATAAATTATGCTCAACTGGGACTACTGGCCGAAGTTATTTATTTTGAGAAAATACAACGCATGGAGAGTACATTATACATCTGTTACACTCCAGTAAGTTATTTATTTATTTATTATTTATTGAATATTCGAAACATACAATATACTTGCAATGAAGCCGCTCAATAACTACATCCCACCAGTCGTCCAACAGATTCCTATTCAGAGCGACACACAGAAGCATCCAGGGCCAATGCCCTGCTCAAGGGCATGTTGACCGATCTACCACCAGGCCAAAAAACGTGAACCCGAACCCTCCAAGATCCCCCCACAGTTCCCCAATAGCTGTCCCTCAAACAATCGAGACCACTCCCACAGTCCCCCCCCCCCAGGTAGAGAAAAAAATACAATGAATTCCATTCCCCCAAGAACCCCCCGATGCACCAACAACCAAGAGGATGAACTAAAGAGACAAAAGGAAAAGACAGAAGAAAACAGCAAACAACAATGTAAAAATAAAATCTAACTAAATAATCCATTTAAAACAAAGGGCATCAAGGACAACTGAAATCATAACAGCAATGCCAACTGTATATGTTTGTGTGCATGTCTGGCACTATTACATGTATGTGTGTGTTCTTGTATGTGTTTATTTGAATGAGAGTGTGTGTATATGCATGTGTACAAACACCTGCACGGCATCAGCCTCAGGCAAACCGGCATTAGTTGTTAAAACACTGCCACTTAGTGTCATTCAAATGTACTTTTGGTACAGCATGGACTGCAGCGGCTAGGTGGAGCCCAATGGTACAGCATGGACTGCAGCAGCTAGGTGGACTCCAATGGTACAGCATGGACTGCAGCGGCTAGGTGGAGCCCAATGGTACAGCATGGACTGCAGCAGCTAGGTGGACTCCAATGGTACAGCATGGACTGCAGCGGCTAGGTGGAGCCCAATGGTACAGCATGGACTGCAGCGGCTAGGTGGAGCCCAATGGTACAGCATGGACTGCAGCAGCTAGGTGGAGCCCAATGGTACAGCATGGACTGCAGCAGCTAGGTGGACTCCAATGGTACAGCATGGACTGCAGCGGCTAGGTGGAGCCCAATGGTACAGCATGGACTGCAGCAGCTAGGTGGAGCCCAATGGTACAGCATGGCCTGCAGCGGCTAGGTGGAGCCCAATGGTACAGCATGGACTGCAGCGGCTAGGTGGAGCCCAATGGTACAGCATGGACTGCAGCAGCTAGGTGGAGCCCAATGGTACAGCATGGACTGCAGCGGCTAGGTGGAGCCCAATGGTACAGCATGGACTGCAGAAGCTAGGTGGAGCCCAATGATACAGCATGGACTGCAGCAGCTAGGTGGAGCCCAATGGTACAGCATGGACTGCAGCAGCTAGGTGGACTCCAATGGTACAGCATGGACTGCAGCAGCTAGGTGGAGCCCAATGGTACAGCATGGACTGCAGCAGCTAGGTGGACTCCAATGGTACAGCATGGACTGCAGCGGCTAGGTGGAGCCCAATGGTACAGCATGGACTGCAGCGGCTAGGTGGAGCCCAATGGTACAGCATGGACTGCAGAAGCTAGGTGGAGCCCAATGATACAGCATGGACAGCAGCAGCTAGGTGGAGCCCAATGGTACAGCATGGACTGCAGCAGCTAGGTGGACTCCAATGGTACAGCATGGACTGCAGCGGCTAGGTGGACTCCAATGGTACAGCATGGACTGCAGCAGCTAGGTGGAGCCCAATGGTACAGCATGGACTGCAGCGGCTAGGTGGACTCCAATGGTACAGCATGGACTGCAGCAGCTAGGTGGAGCACAGTGATACAGCATGGACTGCAGCGGCTAGGTGGAGCCCAATGGTACAGCATGGACTGCAGCGGCTAGGTGGAGCCCAATGGTACAGCATGGACTGCAGCGGCTAGGTGGAGCCCAATGGTACAGCATGGCCTGCAGCGGCTAGGTGGACTCCAATGGTACAGCATGGACTGCAGCAGCTAGGTGGAGCCCAATGGTACAGCATGGACTGCAGCGGCCAGGTGGACTCCAATGGTACAGCATGGACTGCAGCGGCTAGGTGGAGCCCAATGGTACAGCATGGACTGCAGCGGCTAGGTGGAGCCCAATGGTACAGCATGGACTGCAGCGGCTAGGTGGAGCCCAATGGTACAGCATGGACTGCAGCGGCTAGGTGGAGCCCAATGGTACAGCATGGACTGCAGCGGCTAGGTGGAGCCCAATGGTACAGCATGGACTGCAGCAGCTAGGTGGAGCCCAATGGTACAGCATGGACTGCAGCGGCCAGGTGGAGCCCAATGGTACAGCATGGACTGCAGCGGCCAGGTGGAGCCCAATGGTACAGCATGGACTGCAGCGGCCAGGTGGAGCCCAATGGTACAGCATGGACTGCAGCGGCTAGGTGGAGCCCAATGGTACAGCATGGACTGCAGCGGCTAGGTGGAGCCCAATGGTACAGCATGGACTGCAGCGGCTAGGTGGAGCCCAATGGTACAGCATGGACTGCAGCAGCTAGGTGGAGCCCAATGGTACAGCATGGACTGCAGCGGCCAGGTGGAGCCCAATGGTACAGCATGGACTGCAGCGGCCAGGTGGAGCCCAATGGTACAGCATGGACTGCAGCGGCTAGGTGGAGCCCAATGGTACAGCATGGACTGCAGCGGCTAGGTGGAGCCCAATGGTACAGCATGGACTGCAGCGGCCAGGTGGAGCCCAATGGTACAGCATGGACTGCAGCTTGAATGTTGAAAGGCAATTTGTCAACGATACCTCTCTTTTCTGGAGAAAGTGTTGCTCGCATGATTTGAGTGTGCAGTGTTGGGTACAGAGAGCTCTTTCCCAAGTTCATTGTTAGTCCGTCCCACCCTGCACCATATTAGCCCATCGTCTAAGTAGCTCAGGACCCTGACTCCTGCTCGGAGAAGGGGGGGGGGGTAGCGCTTCGCTTAACAAGGCAGATGTCAGGTATTTCCTGTGCGCCGGTAGAATGGGAATACGGTGAATCAATAGTTCTGTTGTACTGACTGAAGGACGGTTTTGATTGGCTGTATTTTGAAGGGCTGGCAGATTCAAGCACTGTGGTGCAGAGGGTTCTCTGTAGTGTTGTGGTGCAGAGGGTTCTCTGTAGAGAACGGGATGGGAATACGGTGAATCAATAGTTCTGTTGTACTGACTGAAGGACGGTTTTGATTGGCTGTATTTTGAAGGGCTGGCAGATTCAAGCACTGTGGTGCAGAGGGTTCTCTGTAGTGTTGTGGTGCAGAGGGTTCTCTGTAGTGTTGTGGTACAGAGGGGTTCTCTGTAGTGTTGTGGTGCAGAGGGTTCTCTGTAGTGTTGTGGTGCAGAGGGTTCTCTGTAGTGTTGTGGTGCAGAGGGTTCTCTGTAGTGTTGTGGTGCAGAGGGTTCTCTGTAGTGCTGTGGTGCAGAGGGTTCTCTGTAGTGTTGTGGTGCAGAGGGTTCTCTGTAGTGCTGTGGTGCAGAGGGTTCTCTGTAGTGTTGTGGTACAGAGGGGTTCTCTGTAGTGTTGTGGTGCCGAGGGGTTCTCTGTAGTGTTGTGGTGCAGAGGGTTCTCTGTAGTGCTGTGGTGCAGAGGGTTCTCTGTAGTGTTGTGGTGCAGAGGGGTTCTCTGTAGTGTTGTGGTGCAGAGGGGTTCTCTGTAGTGTTGTGGTGCAGAGGGGTTCTCTGTAGTGTTGTGGTGCAGAGGGTTCTCTGTAGTGCTGTGGTGTAGAGGGTTCTCTGTAGTGTTGTGGTACAGAGGGTTCTCTGTAGTGTTGTGGTGCAGAGGGGTTCTCTGTAGTGTTGTGGTGCAGAGGGTTCTCTGTAGTGTTGTGGTGCAGAGGGTTCTCTGTAGTGTTGTGGTGCAGAGGGTTCTCTGTAGTGTTGTGGTGCAGAGGGTTCTCTGTAGTGTTGTGGTGCAGAGGGTTCTCTGTAGTGCTGTGGTGCAGAGGGTTCTCTGTAGTGTTGTGGTGCAGAGGGTTCTCTGTAGTGTTGTGGTGTAGAGGGGTTCTCTGTAGTGTTGTGGTGTAGAGGGTTCTCTGTAGTGTTGTGGTGCAGAGGGTTCTCTGTAGTGTTGTGGTGTAGAGGGGTTCTCTGTAGTGTTGTGGTGCAGAGGGTTTCTCTGTAGTGTTGTGGTGCAGAGGGGTTCTCTGTAGTGTTGTGGTGCAGAGGGTTCTCTGTAGTGTTGTGGTGCAGAGGGTTCTCTGTAGTGGTGTGGTGCAGAGGGTTCTCTGTAGTGGTGTGGTGCAGAGGGTTCTCTGTAGTGTTGTGGTCCAGAGGGGTTCTCTGTAGTGTTGTGGTGCAGAGGGGTTCTCTGTAGTGTTGTGGTGCAGAGGGTTCTCTGTAGTGTCGTGGTGCAGAGGGTTCTCTGTAGTGTTGTGGTGTAGAGGGGTTCTCTGTAGTGTTGTGGTGCAGAGGGTTTCTCTGTAGTGTTGTGGTGCAGAGGGGTTCTCTGTAGTGTTGTGGTGCAGAGGGTTCTCTGTAGTGTTGTGGTGCAGAGGGTTCTCTGTAGTGTTGTGGTGCAGAGGGTTCTCTGTAGTGTTGTGGTGCAGAGGGTTCTCTGTAGTGTTGTGGTGCAGAGGGGTTCTCTGTAGTGTTGTGGTGTAGAGGGTTCTCTGTAGTGTTGTGGTGCAGAGGGTTCTCTGTAGTGTTGTGGTGTAGAGGGGTTCTCTGTAGTGTTGTGGTGTAGAGGGGTTCTCTGTAGTGTTGTGGTGCAGAGGGTTCTCTGTAGTGTTGTGGTGCAGAGGGTTCTCTGTAGTGCTGTGGTGCAGAGGGTTCTCTGTAGTGTTGTGGTGCAGAGGGGTTCTCTGTAGTGCTGTGGTGTAGAGGGTTCTCTGTAGTGTTGTGGTGCAGAGGGTTCTCTGTAGTGTTGTGGTGCAGAGGGTTCTCTGTAGTGTTGTGGTGCAGAGGGGTTCTCTGTAGTGTTGTGGTGCAGAGGGTTCTCTGTAGTGTTGTGGTGCAGAGGGTTCTCTGTAGTGTTGTGGTGTAGAGGGTTCTCTGTAGTGCTGTGGTGCAGAGGGTTCTCTGTAGTGCTGTGGTGCAGAGGGTTCTCTATAGTGTTGTGGTGCAGAGGGTTCTCTGTAGTGTTGTGGTGAAGAGGGGTTCTCTGTAGTGCTGTGGTGCAGAGGGGTTCTCTGTAGTGCTGTGGTGCAGAGGGTTCTCTGTAGTGTTGTGGTGCAGAGGGTTCTCTGTAGTGTTGTGGTGCAGAGGGTTCTCTGTAGTGTTGTGGTGCAGAGGGGTCTCTATAGTGTTGTGGTGCAGAGGGTTCTCTGTAGTGTTGTGGTGCAGAGGGGTCTCTATAGTGTTGTGGTGCAGAGGGTTCTCTGTAGTGTTGTGGTGCAGAGGGTTCTCTATAGTGTTGTGGTGCAGAGGGTTCTCTGTAGTGTTGTGGTGCAGAGGGTTCTCTGTAGTGTTGTGGTGCAGAGGAGTCTCTATAGTGTTGTGGTGCAGAGGGTTCTCTGTAGTGCTGTGGTGTAGAGGGGTCTCTATAGTGTTGTGGTGCAGAGGGGTTCTCTGTAGTGTTGTGGTGCAGAGGGGTTCTCTGTAGTGTTGTGGTGCAGAGGGGTCTCTATAGTGTTGTGGTGCAGAGGGTTCTCTGTAGTGCTGTGGTGCAGAGGGTTCTCTGTAATTGCTGTGGTGCAGAGGGGTCTCTATAGTGTTGTGGTGCAGAGGGGTCTCTATAGTGTTGTGGTGCAGAGGGGTTCTCTGTAGTGTTGTGGTGCAGAGGGGTTCTCTGTAGTGTTGTGGTGCAGAGGGGTCTCTATAGTGTTGTGGTGCAGAGGGTTCTCTGTAATTGCTGTGGTGCAGAGGGGTCTCTGTAGTGTTGTGGTGCAGAGGGGTCTCTATAGTGTTGTGGTGCAGAGGGGTTCTCTGTAGTGTTGTGGTGCAGAGGGGTTCTCTGTAGTGTTGTGGTGCAGAGGGGTCTCTATAGTGTTGTGGTGCAGAGGGTTCTCTGTAATTGCTGTGGTGCAGAGGGGTCTCTGTAGTGTTGTGGTGCAGAGGGGTCTCTATAGTGTTGTGGTGCAGAGGGTTCTCTGTAGTGTTGTGGTGCAGAGGGTTCTCTGTAGTGTTGTGGTGCAGAGGGGTCTCTATAGTGTTGTGGTGCAGAGGGTTCTCTGTAATTGCTGTGGTGCAGAGGGTTCTCTGTAGTGCTGTGGTGCAGAGGGTTCTCTGTAGTGTTGTGGTGCAGAGGGTTCTCTATAGTGTTGTGGTGCAGAGGGTTCTCTGTAATTGCTGTGGTGCAGAGGGTTCTCTGTAATTGCTGTGGAGCAATGGGGAGGTGGCCTCCATATGGTGTGCCGCTGCCTCTTGGGCGATGCTGCTCTCCACCTCTTCGGTAGGACTGAGAGTGTTTGTTCCTCCACTCATGAGCAGGTGCAGCATGAGTCTGGGTTTCTTGGCATCCCAGTTGTGGCCCTAAAGTCTTCGAAAGTCAAGTGAACAAACAGATCACCGACCATTTCGAATACCACCGTACCTTCTCCACCATGCAGTCTGGTTTCCGAGCTGGTCACGGGTGCACCTCAGCCACGCCAAGGTCCTAAACGATATCATAACCGCCATCAATAATAGACAGTACTGTTCAGCCGTCTTCATCGACCTGGCCAAGGCTTTCGACTCTGTCAATCATTTTATTCTCATCGGCAGACTCAACAGCCTTGGTTTCTCTAATGACTGCCTCGCCTGGTTCACTAACTACTTATCAGATAGAGTTCAGTGTGTCAATCGGAGGGCCTGTTGTCCGGACCTCCGGCAGTCTCTATGAGGGTGCCACAGTGTTCAATTCTCGAGCCGACTCCTTTTCTCTGAATATATCAACGATGTTGCTCTAGCTGCTGGGGATTCTCTGATCCATCTCTACGCAGACGACACCATTCTGTATACATCTGGCCCTTCTTTGGACACTGTGTTAACAAACCTCCAAACGAGCTTCAACACCATACAACACTCCTTCCGTGGCCTCCAACTGCTCTTAAACGCTAGTAAAACTAAATGCGTGCTCTTCAACCGATTGTTGTTCGCACCCGCCCGACTAGCATCACTACTCTTGGCAGTTCTGACTTAGAATATGTGGACAACCACAAATACCTAAGTGTCTGGCTAGACTGTAAACTCTCCTTCCAGACTCACATTAAGCATCTCCAATCCAAAATTAAATCTAGAATCAACTTCCTATTTCGCAACAAAGCCTCCTTTAACTCATGCTGCTAAACATACCCTCGTAAAACTGACCATCCTACCGATCCTTGACTTTGGCGATGTCATTTACAAAATAGCCTCCAACACTCTACTCAGCAAATTGGATGTAGTCTATCACAGTGCTATCCGTTTTGTCACCAAAACCCCATATACCACCCACCGCTGCGACCTGTACACTCTGGTTGGCTGGTCCTCGCTACATATTCGTCGCCAAACCCACTGGCTCCAGGTCATCTATAAGCATTTGCTAGGTAAAGCCCCGCCTTATCTCAGCTCACTGGTCACCATAGCAACACCCACCCGTAGCACGCGCTCCAGCAGGCATATTTTCACTGGTCATCCACAAAGCCAACACCTCCTCTTTTGGAGACTTATATCTCCCTCACCAACTTTAAGCATCAGCTGTCAGAGCAGCTTACCGATCGCTGCAGCTGTTCACATCCTATCTGTAAATAGCCCATCCAACCAACTGCCTCATCCCCATATTTGTTTTTGTTTTTCTGCTCTTTTGCACACCAGTATTTCTACTTGCACATCCTCATCTGCAGATCTATCACTCCAGTGTAAATTGCTAAATTGTAATTACTTCGCCACTAATGGCCTATTTATTGCTTTACCTCCTTACTCCATTTGCACACACTGTATGCAGATTTTTCTATTGTGTTATTGACTGTACGTTTGTTTATCCCATGTGTAACTCTGTGTTGTTTTTTGTCGCACTGCTTTGCTTTATCTTGGCCAGGTCGCAGTTGTAAATGAGAACTTGATCTCAACTGGCCTACCTGGTGAAAATAAAACAAAAAATAAACAACAGTTACATTTTCACCTTCTAGGTCCTCAATCGCCACTTCCTGGGCAGCATTAACACGTCCAATTTGAATGAGATCTGCTGATTATTCCAGCAGTGGGGCGTATTCCTTGTTAAATGTAAGATTAAATAAATCAAATAACTGCGGTATATCCACTCCAGTCAGCAGATGGCGATGTGTTTTTTTTCAGGCCATGCTGCCAGTGTGACGTGTAATCTAGTGGATGGGACGCTTTTTCATCAACAACAGCGAGTCAGTCACTTCAGTAGCTTGCTAGGCGACATGGCCTAAACGTTCAAGCTTTTTAGACTATTTCAGTGCGTATTTGCCTATGTGTTTTAAACATACTTCCGTTTTATAGCTAGTTGCCACATTTATTTTCATATTTACATTGTTAGTCAGGCAGATGCCTTAAATTTGCCTAGCGCTAGGCTAGTCGCTAATGCTAACTAGCTAGCTAACATCCCCGACCATGAGTTCACTATTCTACTCTCCTCCTGCTAAAGAAGAGGTCTGCTGGACGGAGAAAGAGGGTCTGTGGCTGAACATTGTCTTGAAAGAGGAGAAGGAAGAAGAGGATGTTACAATAAAACAAGAAGTAGAGGATGAGGCTGTTACCCTGAAAGAAGAAGAGAAAGACACGTTCAGAGTTAAAGAGGAGGAGGATGCCGTTTTTGGAGTGAAGGAGGGAGAGATGACTGTCACATTGAAAGAGAAGGAAGAACAAGAACAGGAGGAGGAGACAGGAGATCTGATTAAGACCAGTAAGTACTGTCTTAAAAACAGGAGCACAAACTATTGATGAACTGATGCGTGGTTTTAAAGCAGCGTTCTACTGAATGTTGATGCTTGAATGTGTTATTATTTAATGGAGGAATTGATAACTACACTGTAAGATGTGTAAACCACCAAAGAGCGGGTCACCAACAAAACCTTAACAATGGTTTAGCAAATTCACAACTTTAATGTCACTCAGAATTGACAAACAAGATATAAATGACAGGGGATGTGTGTTGCTATAGTAACCACGGGGAGTGGTGTGTGTTGCTATAGTAACCCGTGGGGGAAGTGAACACCCAGACAGTGGACATCTTTGAAAACAAAACCAGGAAGCTACTTCATCGTTACCCAGAAAGGATTTGATGTTGAGATTAAAAACGGCTGCATTGGCCCTTTAATGTAAGATACATACAGCTTCTTATGTGTTTTATTTATCCAACATAACTACCTTACCGTGAATGATTTCAATTAGAATAGTCAACAAGAAACAATAATAATATTAACTACGACTACATACACCCTTCTAGCTAGCTGACCACCGATTTTCATTGCAATTCATGTAAATTAAGTCAGGTTGTAGTCAAGTTAGGTTGTAGTTCCGGTCCCGTGTGGCTCAGTTGGTAGAGCATGGCGCTTGCAACGCCAGGGTTGTGGGTTCAATTCCCACGGGGGGACCAGGATGAATATGTATGAACTTTCCAATTTGTAAGTCGCTCTGGATAAGAGCGTCTGCTAAATGACTTAAATGTAAATGTAAATGTAGTTAAGTTAGGTTTTAGTCAAGTTAGGTTGTAGTCAAGTTAGGTTGTAGTTAAGTTAGGTTGTAGTTAAGTTAGGTTGTAGTCAAGTTAGGTTGTAGTCAAGTTAGGTTGTAGTCAAGTTAGGTTTTAGTCAAGTTAGGTTGTAGTCAAGTTAGGTTGTAGTCAAGTTAGGTTGTAGTCAAGTTAGGTTGTAGTCAAGTTAGGTTTTGAGAGTTTTCAAAAGAGTAATATGTACACATTTTGTGCGACATTCTGTATATTGTAAAATTCGACTGCGTGACACATTTCATTTCATATCCAACTTTTAACCTCTGAAATATAGCTAACGGGTTTGCTAATGTTGCTAGTTTAATGTAGTTGCTAAATGTTGATTGAACTGCTTAGTAACCAAAAAGGAAAGAAATTGTGAGTGTTAGATAATACATATCACGAAAACAGATGAATGTTGTCAAGCTATAGTTAGATAATAGAGCTCAGCCTATAAACATGACATTATCTATTATTATAGAGCTCTGCTCAGCCTGTAAACATGACATTATCTATTATTATAGAGCTCTGCTCAGCCTAAAAACATGACATTATCTATTATTATAGAGCTCTTATGACATCATGACATTCCCTGAGAAATTAGATTTGGAGCTCTACATCATTTACATCATTTGTTTTTAAATCTCAGAATGGTGAATGGGAGTGTGTTAAAATCTCCTAATTTACTACATTTAAGATTTACTAAATGACTAGATTGACTGTGTGATATTAGGTTGCTTCTTGTGTAAATTTTTTCCGTCTGGATTTTAATCCTGTAATGTTATTTTTAATGATGTAATGTTGTGAAGACTGACCTCGGGTTATTGAGGGATCTAGTCTGGATTAAACCACATAGGAAAGCAGTTTTATTATGTGGAGATTTCATTCAGGTCTCTCTTTAGTATTAAACAAATGACTCTGTCTTTGGCAGGAGAGAGACCAGACTCTCACTCTGACAGCAGAAAGAGTCCTTCAGAGGAACCAGACACAGAGACGCCCAAACCAGCGAGACGACACCACTGCTCCTACTGTGGAAATAGTTTTACCCGATTACTACACCTGAAAGCACATGAGAGAATACATACAGGAGAAAAGCCCTTCCACTGTTCCCAGTGTGAAAAGAGTTTTAGGTGGTTAACGAGTCTGAAAAAGCATGAGAGGGGACACACACAAGAAAAGCTCTACCAATGCTCCCTGTGTGGAAAGAGTTTTACCAAGTTAGGGGGTCTGACTAGGCATGAGAGGACACACACAGGAGGGGATAAGACCTACCACTGCTCCCAGTGTGGAAAGAGATTTAACCGGTTAAGGCATCTGAATAAGCATGAAAGAATACATACACAGGAGGAGAAGACCTACCACTGCTCTCATTGTGAGAAGACATTTTCCCAGTCAGAGGACCTGAAAGCACATGAGAGAATAGAGAGACTGTGTTCTGACTTGTGTTTTTGACTGAGAATTTGTGTTTCTGTTGTTTTGTTTCTTGTGTCAGAACCTAAAGCCACACCTGTGTCGTTGTGGTTGTTGTCAGTGACTCTGTTTCTTTAAGGGATCATCTTAATATTGAGGAAAGAATGTTGCTTCCATCAATGTAATTGTCTGCATCATTTCCAATCCCCCATATATTTTTTGGGGGAAATATATACACTGCTCAAAAAAATAAAGGGAACACTAAAATAACACATCCTAGATCTGAATGAATGAAATATTCTTATTAAATACTTTTTTCTTTACATAGTTGAATGTGCTGACAACAAAATCACACAAAAATTATCAATGGAAATCAAATGTATCAACCCATGGAGGTCTGGATTTGGAGTCACACTCAAAATTAAAGTGGAAAACCACACTACAGGCTGATCCAACTTTGATGTAATGTCCTTAAAACAAGTCAAAATGAGGCTCAGTAGTGTGTGTGGCCTCCACGTGCCTGTATGACCTCCCTACAACGCCTGGGCATGCTCCTGATGAGGTGGCGGATGGTCTCCTGAGGGATCTCCTCCCAGACCTGGACTAAAGCATCCGCCAACTCCTGGACAGTCTGTGTTGCAACGTGGCGTTGGTGGATGGAGCGAGACATGATGTCCCAGATGTGCTCAATTGGATTCAGGTCTGGGGAACGGGCGGGCCCGTCCATAGCATCAATGCCTTCCTCTTGCAGGAACTGCTGACACACTCCAGCCACATGAGGTCTAGCATTGTCTTGAATTAGGAGGAACCCAGGGTCAACCCTAACCCTAACCCTAACCCTGACCTGGTGGTTCTAATGACCTGGTGGTTCTAATGACCTGGTGGTAATAATGACCTGGTGGTAATAATGACCTGGTGGTTATAATGACCTGGTGGTTATAATGACCTGGTGGTTGGCATAACACAAGCAGAACCCGAGAACAGGATGGCCTCCACCACACAGCCTGATGACACTGCACCAGCCTACCAGTCTGCTCCAGCCCAGGTCAGAATACCAGTCTCCCAGTCTGCTCCAGCACAGGTCAGAATACCAGTCTCCCAGTCTGCTCCAGCACAGTGTGCTCCAGCCGAGGTCAAAATACCAGTCTCCCAGTCTGCTCCAGCACAGTGTGCTCCAGTCCAGGTCAGAATACCAGCCTCCCAGTCTGCTCCAGCCCAGGTCAGAATACCAGCCTCCCAGTCTGCTCCAGCCCAGGTCAGAATACCAGCCTTCCAGTCTGCTCCAGCCCAGGTCAGAATACCAGTCTCCCAGTCTGCTCCAGCCCAGGTCAGAATACCAGCCTCCCAGTCTGCTCCAGCCCAGGTCAGAATACCAGCCTCCCAGTCTGCTCCAGCCCAGGTCAGAATACCAGCCTCCCAGTCTGCTCCAGCCCAGGTCAGAATACCAGTCTCCCAGTCTGCTCCAGCCCAGGTCAGAATACCAGCCTCCCAGTCTGCTCCAGCACAGGTCAGAATACCAGTCTCCCAGTCTGCTCCAGCACAGTGTGCTCCAGCCCAGGTCAGAATACCAGCCTCCCAGTCTGCTCCAGCACAGGTCAGAATACCAGCCTCCCAGTCTGCTCCAGCACAGGTCAGAATACCAGTCTCCCAGTCTGCTCCAGCACAGGTCAGAATACCAGCCTCCCAGTCTGCTCCAGCACAGGTCAGAATACCAGTCTCCCAGTCTGCTCCAGCCCAGGTCAGAATACCAGTCTCCCAGTCTGCTCCAGCCCAGGTCAGAATACCAGCCTCCCAGTCTGCTCCACCCAGATAGTCACCCAAAACTGCAATCCTTATTGATTCAAATGGGAAGTTCTTAGAGAGGGAGAGGGAGTGAAAAGGTAGAGAGGCGGAGAGAGGGAGTGAAAAGGGAGAGAGGCGGAGAGAGGGGAGTGAAAAGGGAGAGAGGCGGAGAGATGGGAGTGAAAAGGGAGAGAGGCGGAGTGAAAAGGGAGAGAGAGGGAGTGAAAAGGGAGAGAGAGGGAGTGAAAAGGGAGAGAGAGGGAGTGAAAAGGGAGAGAGGCGGAGTGAAAAGGGAGAGAGGCGGAGAGAGGGAGTGAAAAGGGAGAGAGGCGGAGAGAGGGAGTGAAAAGGGAGAGAGGCGGAGAGAGGGAGTGAAAAGGGAGAGAGGCGGAGAGAGGGAGTGAAAAGGGAGAGAGGGAGTGAAAAGGGAGAGAGGCGGAGTGAAAAGGGAGAGAGAGGGAGTGAAAAGGGGAGAGAGGCGGAGAGGGGGAGTGAAAAGGGAGAGAGTCGGAGAGAGGGAGTGAAAAGGGAGAGAGGCGGAGAGAGGGAGTGAAAAGGGAGAGAGGCGGAGAGAGGGAGTGAAAAGGGAGAGAGGCGGGGAGAGGGAGTGAAAAGGGAGAGAGGCGGAGAGAGGGAGTGAAAAGGGAGAGAGGCGGAGAGAGGGAGTGAAAAGGGAGAGAGGCGGAGAGAGGGAGTGAAAAGGGAGAGAGGGAGTGAAAAGGGAGAGAGGCGGAGAGAGGGAGTGAAAAGGGAGAGAGGGAGTGAAAAGGGAGAGAGGGAGTGAAAAGGGAGAGAGGCGGAGAGAGGGAGTGAAAAGGGAGAGAGGCGGAGAGAGGGAGTGAAAAGGGAGAGAGGCGGAGAGAGGGAGTGAAAAGGGAGAGAGGCGGAGAGAGGGAGTGAAAAGGGAGAGAGGCGGAGAGAGGGAGTGAAAAGGGAGAGAGGCGGAGAGAGGGAGTGAAAAGGGAGAGAGGCGGAGAGAGGGAGTGAAAAGGGAGAGAGGGAGTGAAAAGGGAGAGAGGCGGAGAGAGGGAGTGAAAAGGGAGAGAGGGAGTGAAAAGGGAGAGAGGGGGAGAGAGGGGAGTGAAAAGGGAGAGAGGCGGAGAGAGGTTGACAGTTTATGACAAATAGTTAAACAATTTAGCATGTAATGGCTTATGCAAGGAACTAATGCCTAGATGTTTTGAGGGGTAAGACTATTCAACAGAGAACCATCTACTATATTTTGATCAACATGACGTGAGCAATTGATAATGTGGAAAAAAGCTGACACTTGTACATTATCAATTGCAATTTGTTCAAAGGAATAAGAAATTGCTTTAATGATGTGCACAAGTGACTAGATGATTTGGAATTTGTACAAGTAGTATCAAGAATTGCACTTTTGATCTAAGAAATGCACCAAAGTCACTGAGAAAACTGTAATCACTTTCCCAGTGGAATACAACCTAACAGACAAGAAGCCATTCTTTACAAAACAGTATGAATACAAACAATGGCAGGGCTGATTGGTGATGGGGAGGGTATGGGCCATTAACAAAGCCATCACCTACAGAGAGATGAACCTGGAGAAGAGTCCCCTAAGCAAGCTGGTCATTGTGCTCTGTTCACAAACATAAACACACCCCACAGAGCCCCTGGACAACAGCACAATTAGACCCAACCAAATCACGAGAAAACAAAAAGATCATTACTTGACACATTGGAAAGAATTAACAAAAAAACAGAGAAAACTAGAATGCTATTTGGCCCTAAACAGAGAGTACACAGTGGCAGAATACCTGAATACCTGAGGGAATGAAAAGAGAGAGGGGCGGAGAGAGGGAGTGAAAAGGGAGAGAGGCGGAGAGAGGGAGTGAAAAGGGAGAGAGGGGGAGAGAGGGAGTGAAAAGGGAGAGAGGCGGAGAGAGGGAGTGAAAAGGGAGAGAGGCGGAGAGAGGGGAGTGAAAAGGGAGAGAGAGGAGTGAAAAGGGAGAGAGGCGGAGAGAGGGGAGTGAAAAGGGAGAGAGGCGGAGAGAGGGAGTGAAAAGGGAGAGAGGCGGAGAGAGGGAGTGAAAAGGGAGAGAGGCGGAGAGAGGGAGTGAAAAGGGAGAGAGGCGGAGAGAGGGAGTGAAAAGGGAGAGAGGCGGAGAGAGGGAGTGAAAAGGGAGAGAGGCGGAGAGAGGGGAGTGAAAAGGGAGAGAGGGGAGTGAAAAGGGAGAGAGGCGGAGAGAGGGGAGTGAAAAGGGAGAGAGGCGGAGAGAGGGGAGTGAAAGGGAGAGAGGCGGAGAGATGGGAGTGAAAAGGGAGAGAGGGGAGTGAAAAGGGAGAGAGGCGGAGAGAGGGGAGTGAAAAGGGAGAGAGGCGGAGAGAGGGAGTGAAAAGAGAGAGAGGCGGAGAGACGGAGTGAAAAGGGAGAGAGGCGGAGAGAGGGAGTGAAAAGGGAGAGAGGCGGAGAGAGGGAGTGAAAAGGGAGAGAGGGAGTGAAAAGGGAGAGAGGCGGAGAGAGGGAGTGAAAAGGGAGAGAGGCGGAGAGAGGGAGTGAAAAGGGAGAGAGGCGGAGAGAGGGAGTGAAAAGGGAGAGAGGCGGAGAGAGGGAGTGAAAAGGGAGAGAGGCGGAGAGAGGGAGTGAAAAGGGAGAGAGGCGGAGAGAGGGGAGTGAAAAGGGAGAGAGGGGAGTGAAAAGGGAGAGAGGCGGAGAGAGGGGAGTGAAAAGGGAGAGAGGCGGAGAGAGGGGAGTGAAAGGGAGAGAGGCGGAGAGAGGGGAGTGAAAAGGGAGAGAGGGGAGTGAAAAGGGAGAGAGGCGGAGAGAGGGGAGTGAAAAGGGAGAGAGGCGGAGAGAGGGAGTGAAAAGGGAGAGAGGCGGAGCGAGGGAGTGAAAAGGGAGAGAGGCGGAGCGAGGGAGTGAAAAGGGAGAGAGGCGGAAAGAGGGAGTGAAAAGGGAGAGAGGCGGAGAGAGGGGAGTGAAAAGGGAGAGAGGCGGAGAGAGGGGAGTGTAAAGGGAGAGAGGCGGAGAGAGGGGAGTGAAAAGGGAGAGAGGCGGAGAGAGGGAGTGAAAAGGGAGAGAGGCGGAGAGAGGGGAGTGAAAAGGGAGAGAGGGGAGTGAAAAGGGAGAGAGGCGGAGAGAGGGGAGTGAAAAGGGAGAGAGGCGGAGAGAGGGGAGTGAAAAGGGAGAGAGGGGAGTGAAAAGGGAGAGAGGCGGAGAGAGGGAGTGAAAAGAGAGAGAGGCGGAGAGAGGGGAGTGAAAAGGGAGAGAGGCGGAGAGAGGGAGTGAAAAGAGAGAGGCGGAGAGAGGGAGTGAAAAGGGAGAGAGGCGGAGAGAGGGAGTGAAAAGGGAGAGAGGCGGAGAGAGGGAGTGAAAAGGGAGAGAGGGAGTGAAAAGGGAGAGAGGCGGAGAGAGGGAGTGAAAAGGGAGAGAGGCGGAGCGAGGGAGTGAAAAGGGAGAGAGGCGGAAAGAGGGAGTGAAAAGGGAGAGAGGCGGAGAGAGGGGAGTGAAAAGGGAGAGAGGCGGAGAGAGGGAGTGAAAAGGGAGAGAGGCGGAGAGAGGGAGTGAAAAGGGAGAGAGGCGGAGAGAGGGAGTGAAAAGGGAGAGAGGGGAGTGAAAAGGGAGAGAGGCGGAGAAAGGTCAGAATACCTGACCACTGTGACTGACCCAAACATAAGGAAAGCTTTGACTATGTACAGACTCAGTGAGCATAAATGTCAAATGTGTGATTTCATGAACTGGTACATACAAGAAAACCAGGTTTTAAAGTTCTGTTCAATAGCCATCCCATCATTACAAAACATTTGAAAGGCTAAGTCTATCATCTCCTGAGAAGTGGTAACTATTCACATGAACTTTTCAAAGAGGTTTGGTGCCCCCTGGTGGCTGAGCCCGAGATCAATGAGAGATCTTGTCAGAAACAATGACAGAGTCCCACTTCTCAGCTATCTTTATTTACATCAAACTAAACTAACTACTATCTTGAAATGTTGAAAACGTGTTTTTAAATAGCTCAGGCTGATACCCTACCTGAGCGAAAAACTGGCACTTTAAAGGAGTCTAATTTGGTCAAAAATGCAAAAATGATAAAAATTTCAACTCACAGGTACATTAATAGACCAAACACAAACATCTGTCATCTCGAAATGTCCTAAAAAGGTTCTAAACGGGCCCCCTGGGTCTACACCTGGAGAGCAGATGGGCACATCTGCACCAGAGCTGAAATTTCAACTGGAGAGCAGATACTTCAACTCGACAGAGGTCAGAGTGAGGCTCTTCTCCCTGACCTGGTGGTTCTAATGACCTGGTGGTTCTAATGACCTGGTGGTAATAATGACCTGGTGGTAATAATGACCTGGTGGTTCTAATGACCTGGTGGTTCTAATGACCTGGTGGTTATAATGACCTGGTGGTAATAATGACCTGGTGGTTCTAATGACCTGGTGGTTCTAATGACCTGGTGGTTCTAATGACCTGGTGGTTATAATGACCTGGTGGTAATAATGACCTGGTGGTAATAATGACCTGGTGGTTCTAATGACCTGGTGGTTATAATGACCTGTTGGTTCTAATGACCTGGTGGTTATAATGACCTGGTGGTTCTAATGACCTGGTGGTTCTAATGACCTGGTGGTTATAATGACCTGGTGGTTCTAATGACCTGGTGGTTCTAATGACCTGGTGGTAATAATGACCTGGTGGTTCTAATGACCTGGTGGTTCTAATGACCTGGTGGTAATAATGACCTGGTGGTTATAATGACCTGGTGGTTCTAATGACCTGGTGGTTCTAATGACCTGGTGGTTCTAATGACCTGGTGGTTCTAATGACCTGGTGGTTCTAATGACCTGGTGGTAATAATGACCTGGTGGTTCTAATGACCTGGTGGTTCTAATGACCTGGTGGTAATAATGACCTGGTGGTTATAATGACCTGGTGGTTCTAATGACTAGAACACACCCCCATCTCCATTAACTACATCACACCTGCCCAGATCCACTAGAACACACCCCCATCTCCATTAACTACATCACACCTGCCCAGACCCACTAGAACACACCTCCATCTCCATTAACTACATCACACCTGCCCAGACCCACTAGAACACACCTCCATCTCCATTAACTACATCACACCTGCCCAGACCCACTAGAACACACCTCCATCTCCATTAACTACATCACACCTGTTCAGACCCACTAGAACACACCTCCATCTCCATTAACTACATCACACCTGTTCAGACCCACTAGAACACACCTCCATCTCCAGTAACTACATCACACCTGCCCAGACCCACTAGAACACACCTCCATCTCCATTAACTACATCACATCTGCCCAGACCCACTAGAACACACCTCCATCTCCATTAACTACATCACACCTGCCCAGACCCACTAGAACACACCTCCGTCTCCATTAACTACATCACACCTGCCCAGACCCACTGGAACACAGCCAGAGCATTCATCAGCACAATTTTATTTCTCTCCTTCACTTTAAACTTTTAGATAATAAAGCATTTTACCTTTCTATTGAATTAACAACAGAGGATTGGTTGATTTCCAGGTTTTAATTAAGTATAATATTTCAGATGATTGATGAGAAAAGTATCGTCCAACTCTGGGGTATCTCACTGCACCCTCAAATGTCATGTTTTGAAATATACAGACAGACAGATTAAAAGTAATTTTACAATGTATAACAGCCAACTTTCTAACTCATAACTTTATGACATCATAACATTCCCAGAAGGATTATTGAGTCATTGTTAGTTTTACACTGAAGACATGACTCTGCCGTTGTGCTGTAGAATTTGTGGATTTTGTCTCTTGCTTAATAAGGGACTATCATTTGTCCCAACATCACAGGCCACAGACTTTGATGCAGTTAAAGACTTCCAAAAGTGTTTCCGCAGTTTAAGATCAACTGAGTTTTTTTAATGGGGTTTCTCCCTGTGCACCTGCCAATGTGAATCCTTTGAACGAGACAAGTTACCAGACAGGACATATTGCTAATGTTCTTCCCATTGATAACCTCAATGACAATTATCTTGTGGGCGGTGGTGGTGATGACGTCCTATTCGATGACGTCGTCCATCGGGGTTCCCCAAAAAAGAAGACGCTCTGGATTGATCACTGGAGTCAGATGTGAAGGAGGAGGTTGATCATCAGGAGTCAGATGTGAAGGAGGAGGTTGATCATCAGGAGTCAGATGTGAAGGAGGAGGTTGATCATCAGGAGTCAGATGTGAAGGAGGAGGTTGATCATCAGGAGTCAGATGTGAAGGAGGAGGTTGATCATCAGGAGTCAGATGTGAAGGAGGAGGTTGATCATCAGGAGTCAGATGTGAAGGAGGAGGTTGATCATCAGGAGTCAGATGTGAAGGAGGAGGTTGATCATCAGGAGTCAGATGTGAAGGAGGAGGTTGATCATCAGGAGTCAGATGTGAAAGAGGAGGTTGATCATCAGTGAACCTCTAGGATTGTGGCTGGGCTGGCGTTTCCACTTCCAGCTTGGTCATATATGTCGATACATTGAATGTTGATATTGTGAATCTATGTTATATATTTGTACCTCCTGTTTCATGAAGTGATGTCACTAAGTACTGCCCCTATATATACAATGCATTCGGAAAGCATTCAGACCCCTTCACTTTTTCCACATTTTGTTACATTACAGCCTTATTCTAAAATTCATTCAATAATTTCTCCACTCATCAATCTACACAATACCCAATAATGACATCACAATACCCCATAATGACATCACATTGCCCCATATTGACATCACAATACCCCATAATGACAAAGCAAAAACAGGTAAATAAATGAAAAAAATTGATTTTCTTTAAAAAACAAGGACATTTCTAAGTGACCCCAAACTTTTGAATGGTAGTGTACATCTACATGATGTATTGTTACACCGTGTTGGAGCAGTATAGACCTAGTCTGTTCATTATATACACTACATGATGTATTGTTACACCATGTAGGAGCAGTATAGACCTAGTCTGTTCATTATATACATCTACATCAGGGGTGTCAAACATACGGCCCGCGGGCCGGAACCGGCCCCCAAGGAGGTTCGATCAGGCCCGCAGGATAATTTGAAAGTGGAAAAAATGCATAAAAGACATGGAATTAATATTTTTAATTCGCTGCAATTCATGGATTATCCGCTAAGGGGCGCACTCTTTCCATCAGAGTAGAAGACAAGCCGCATCACTGAGACAGACTGAAAACAGCAGACGGTATCAATGCGCCATCTGCTGCTTGTTACGACGTTGTTAATACCTTGGTCTCTACCTCTCCGCTACACCCTCATTAGCCAAAATGTCGTTATCCAAACGGAGAAAAGTAGATAAGGAGTGTAGAATTTTCAAAGAAAAATGGACCACGTCCTATTTATTTACAGAGATGCACGGAAAACCTTCGTGCTTGGTGTGTTTGCAACAAGTTTCGGTATTGAAGGAATATAATATTCGACGCCACTACGAGACTCATCACAGCGAAAAATATGACGGCTTGCAAGGACAACTGAGAAGAGATAAGATTAACGAATTGCTGGCGGGTCTGAGGAATGTATGTATGAAGTTTACAGATTTACAGGACAGGCGAACACTTTCTTCATTACACATTTAAAATCACTCTCCTTAGTTTGTAAGGTGTACGCAGGGATTACATTTAGATTTTATATGCGTATGTGTAAGTGGTTTAAAAATTCCTTTCTTTAAAAGTCTCATTTAATCTTAAAGTGCATTACTATATTTTTCAGTACCAATTAAAGTTTTGTGCCTTTGTACAATCAGTGGGATCAGTTGCAATGCATATTTGTGAATGATAAAAGTAAATTGCACATTTGTCTAAGGAAATATGAGGTGTTTCATGAAATGTTTTGTAAAAGGATAGTTCATTAAATTTCAATATTTTCCTAATGTTCTTGTGCTTCTTTACACCAAAACAAAGGAAAGACATGATATTTTGGTTATTTATAGCAGAGTATGGTATAATTTTAATGGTCCGGCCCACTTGACATCTCCCTAGGCCGTATGTGGCCCACGATGCGAAATGAGTTTGACACCCCTGATCTACATGATGTAATGTTACACCATGTTGGAGCAGTATGGACCTAGTCTGTTCATTATATACACTACATGATGTATTGTTACACCATGTAGGAGCAGTATAGACCTAGTCTGTTCATTATATACATCTACATGATGTATTGTTACACCATGTAGTAGCAGTATAGACCTACAGTAGCTAGCTGCTAATTTAGATGTAGTATAACTTAATGAAACTGCCTTAAATGTGCTGTGGTAAACATTTTTTATTCACATTAATCAATCAACACATTCCTGTCTTTGTATGTCTCAATATAATGGTATTATTTAATTAAATCCATTTAAAATAATCTTTGTCTGAAAATAAAATATGATCCTCAACTGCGTTTCCCCTCCAGTCAGCAGACGGCGATGTGCGTCTTTCAGGCGTCGCTGCCAGCGTGACGTATAATCTAGTGGACGGTTCTTCATTAACAGCTCGTTAACCACCTCGGTAGCTTGCTAGCCAACATAGCCGAAAGATTCAAGCTATTTATACGCTGTCGGTGTATATTACCTACTGTGTTTTAGACACACTTCTGTCCTATCTACTTGTTAACCTATTTAATTTAATATTACGTTAATTTTTATTAGTCAGCTATAGTAGCTGGCTGGTTAAATTATCACTAGCCTAGTCGCTAATGATAGCTAGCTAGCTAACATCCCCGAACATGAGCTCACTAAACTTCTCCCCTCTCGTTGAAGAAGAGGAGGTCTGCTGGACGGAGAAAGGAGGTCTGTGGCTGAACGTTGTCGTGAAAGAGGAGGAGGAAGAGGAGGATGTCACAGTAAAACAAGAAGTAGAGGATGAGGCTGTTACAGTGAAAGAAGAGAAAGACGTTTCAGTGAAAGAAGAGGAAGATGCGTTCAGAGTGAAAGGGGAGGAGGAGGTTACCTTGAAAGAAGAGGAGGAGGAAGAGAAAGAGGAGGAGGCAGTTTTTGGAGTGAAGAAGGAGAAAGAGGGAGAGATAACGGTCATATTGACAGAGGAGTCAGGAGATCTGATTACCACCAGTAAGTACTGTCTTAAAAACGGGCTCTAACTCTCTAAAGGTTTTGAATGAATGTGTGGTTTTTAAGCAGCATGCTACTGAAATTCTATACTTGAAAATGTTGTTCTGTACTATAGGAATTAATGTGATAATATAATGTTAAAGCCCTGAATGCTGATTGGTATTTTTACTGCTCTAATTACGTTGGTAACCAGTTTATAATATGCAATAATCCACCCCAGGGGTTTGTGATATATGGCCAACATACCACGGCTAAGGGCTGTATCCAGGCACTCTGCGTTGCGTCGTGCTTAAGGACAGTCTTTAACCATGCTATATTGGCCATATACCACACTTCCTCGGGTCTTATTGCTTAACTGTAACATGTGTATACCATCAGAGTCCCCCCCACACCACAAAATCACAACTTAATTGTCTCACAGAATGGCAAACAACCATCTCTGTTCAGCCTATAAACATGACATTATCTATTATTATAGAGCTCTGTTCAGCCTGTAACCATGACATTATCTATTATTATAGAGCTCTGCTCAGCCTATAAACATGACATTATCTATTATTATAGATCTCTGTTCAGCCTATAAACATGACATTATCTATTATTATAGAGCTCTGCTCAGCCTGTAACCATGACATTATCTATTATTATAGAGCTCTGTTCAGCCTATAAACATGACATTATCTATTATTATAGAGCTCTGCTCAGCCTATAAACATGACATTATCTATTATTATAGAGCTCTGTTCAGCCTGTAACCATGACATTATCTATTATTATAGAGCTCTGCTATAAACATGACATTATCTATTATTATAGAGCTCTGATCAGCCTATAAACATGACATTATCTATTATTATAGAGCTCTGTTCAGCCTGTAACCATGACATTATCTATTATTATAGAGCTCTGTTCAGCCTGTAACCATGACATTATCTATTATTATAGAGCTCTTATTATGACATCATGACATTCCCTGAGAGATTAGATTTGGAGCTCTACATCATTTGTTTTTAAATCTCACCGTCACCAAGTTTATTTTTAATTATGTAATGTTGTGAAGACGGACCTCGGGTTATTGAGGGATCTAGTCTAGATTAAACCTCATAGGAAGACAAATTTATTTAATACAGGCTTCATTCAGGTCTCTCTGTTTAACTAAATAATCTGTTTGTCTTTTGGCAGGAGAGAGACCAGACTCTGACAACGGGAAGAGTTCCTCAGAGGAAACAGACCCAGAGACGCCTAACCAACACCACTGCTCCCACTGTGGAAAGAGTTTTAGGTGGTTAGGGAGCCTGAAAATGCATGAGAGAATACATACAGGAGAAAAGCCATACCACTGTTCCCACTGTGGAAAGAATTTTACTCAGTTAGGGGCCCTGGTTGGGCATGAGAGAATACACACTGGAGAGAAGCCTTATCACTGTTCTCACTGTGGAAACAGTTTTAGGTGGTTAGTGAGTCTGAAAACACATGAGAGAACACACACAGGAGAAAAACCTTTCCAATGTTCCCAGTGTGAAAAGAGTTTTAGGTGGTCAGGGAGTCTGAAAAAGCATGAGAGAATACATACAGGAGAAAAGCCATACCACTGTTCTCACTGTGGAAAGAGTTTTAGGTGGTTAGTGAGCCTGAAAACACATGAGAGAACACACACAGGAGAAAAACCTTTCCAATGTTCCCAGTGTGAAAAGAGTTTTAGGTGGTCAGGGAGTCTGAAAAAGCATGAGAGAATACATACAGGAGAAAAGCCATACCACTGTTCTCACTGTGGAAAGAGTTTTAGGTGGTTAGTGAGCCTGAAAACACATGAGAGAACACACACAGGAGAAAAACCTTTCCAATGTTCCCAGTGTGAAATGAGTTTTAGGTGGTCAGGGAGAGGTCTGTTTATCCAACAGACCTGTACAACCATGAATGGATCTCTATAATGTGTAACTATTTCTGAAGGTTTATCCAACAGACCTGTACATCCATGAATGGATCTCTATAATGTGTAACTATTTCTGAAGGTTTATCCAACAGACCTGTACATCCATGAATGGGCCTCTATAATGTGTAACTATTTCTGAAGGTTTATCCAACAGACCTGTACATCCATGAATGGGCCTCTATAATGTGTAACTATTTCTGGAGGTTTATCCAACAGACCTGTACATCCATGAATGGATCTCTATGTGTAACTATTTCTGGAGGTTTATCCAACAGACCTGTACATCCATGAATGGATCTCTATAATGTGTAACTATTTCTGCTGTATTGCTTAATAGATGTACTATGTTAGGTATATTTATCTGTGGTTTTATTTCAACAGATTTTACTGATGCTATTAGATTGTACTATGTTAGGTATATTTATCTGTGGTTTTATTTCAACAGATTTTACTGATGCTATTAGATTGTACTATGTTAGGTATATTTATCTGTGGTTTTATTTCAACAGATTTTACTGATGCTATTAGATTGTACTATGTTAGGTATATTTATCTGTGGTTTTATTTCAACAGATTTTTCTGATGCTATTAGATTGAGAGGTGAGAGGTCACACATGGTTTAGATGGTAAATATTTATGTCCCCTTAGCGGTTAATCACGTAAGCAAAAGGGAATATGTTCCATTATCTATGTTAATTTACATTAGTGCAAATTGTCCACTGATATTGGTGTAATTTCTCACCCGTTTTGGCTGTATGAAAGTTAATTTCACCTCAGGCACACACATTTGTTCTTTGATATTATGAAGGTAATTTGTGTCAAATGTACCTTTCCCCACTCATTCACCCCATCTCTTTACATTGCTTATTTATATTCAGTGGCCTGACTGCATCCAGACTATGTCAAAGGCCCATCCTGGTAGATCTGAACCTAATGCAGCTTGGAGTGATCAGATGACAGAAGTCACATTTAGGTGCCAGGTGTAACTGAGGCCATAGATGCTCCATATCCATTACTTTGAGTTTCATATAATATGACTAAATGTGTTTCTTTCTGTGTTGCAGGGGCAGTCAAGAATTGGAACGGCAAGGCCACAGAACATGACATAAGCAGAGCTGTGGGAGACCACCTCACGCCCCCGGTAGAGCCGGGGGTGGTGTTTACCACTCCACCAGCAGAGCTGTGGGAGACCACCTTAAACCCCTGGTAGAGCCGGGGGTGGTGTTTACCACTCCACCACGCCTTCAGCAGGCTTGAAAAGTGGGATTAAGACTGACTTTCATACAAAGATGGACCAAGAGTCTGTTATTGGGTTCATTTCTTAAAATCAAATCAAGCTTTATTTATACAGCACATTTCAGACATGGATGCAACACAATGGCTTCACAGGAGAAAACAATGAAAATAACCAGAAATATTTAGTACACAAAAAAAACAGAAGATTAACAACCGAAAGACCAATGAGCATTCTAAGGAAATGCCATTGATTAAAACACTAATTGGATGAAATATCCAACCCAAAATATAAGCTTGTTTTTTAGGAGTGGTTCTCAAAGACACTATGGGGGTGTCCACTGAAAATTGACAAGTAACAACAACTGGGACATAAAAGACACCCACCATGAGACCCACTAAATCTGCCCAAGAAGAGGCAAACAAAAGAAAAACCCACAACAAACTTAAAGACAGGAAGCAAACCAAAAAGGTGGAGCAACTAAAGGTGTTGACTCTCCACATCTATCAAGACAACTGGAGCACTGGGCCAGACACTCTTAAATAGAACCTGGACCAGCTCAGGTGAAACACCTTCCCACTTACGAGATGGACAAGCCAGCACAGGTGTAACACATACTGACTAACGAGGTGACACCAATCAGTGCGTCCTACGTGCTAACGAGCTATACGTGCTAATGTCCAACCTCAAAACATAAATGGAAAAACCAAAGACTAACTAACACCTTAAGAGAATGCTCACCAACAACAGAAAACAACTTCCATTTCACATTATAATCAACTACAATGCTTCACCGTCACCAATATAAACATGGTGTCTGTCTACTGGCAAACAACAATTAAAAACAATATTTATTTTTTATTATTCCCACAAAGATTTTCTTTCTATAGCTTCTAGAACTCTCGTCTTCCTAAAACCCACTAGCTTCTAGAACTCTCGTCTTCCTAAAACTGACTAGCTTCTAGAACTCTCGTCTTCCTAAAACTCACCAGCTTCTAGAACTCTCGTCTTCCTAAAACTGACTAGCTTCTAGAACTCTCGTCCCCTTGGAACGAGCCCAAACAAAACTCATCTCTAATACGGAAAAACGTGCAGTCAAAATAAACTGTGATCCATGGCAACGCACTGGCTAAACGCAAAACACAAAACATTTTGACTGCCCCCCTTGAGACAATCAGCAACCAGGTTGTTCTCACCACGGACATGTCTGATTTCAAGAGGAAACTCCTGCAATATCCGTAGTAACTTTCCACCTCACTGCAGAGCTTCTCTCTCTTTTCAGGGTTCACTAGATAGGCATGTTGTTGGATCGGGGCCCAGTACCCAATGTCATGCTCTAGTACATTACGTTTGGCACATGTGAAAATGAACCCTGATATTCTAAAAACAGGGCAACAATGTCAATATAATTGTACCCAAAAAACTGTCAGTTGGTTGCATGAATAATTTTCATTACTAAATGTTACATGAAATGTAAATGTGAAATATTTGATTGCATAGTATTATTTTCAACGGCTTTTCAATTACATTTTGCTAGTTGGGATAGCCCCAATGTCAAAACACAGTTTTAACGTGTCCAAATCAATAACCAATATGCAGAAACAGTTTGGGATAAATTGAAAACCTAACATGTGGTATATACACAAACATCTGCCACAATAATTGTCTTTTTTTAAAACAAGCTCCTTATAAACTGCACAAGCACCAAAAACACTGTTGTTTTGACAAGTAGCAATAAATCACTGATATCGATTAGGGGGGAAATCAGGTTGTTCGTGCTGTTGAAACTAACAACAAAAGAAAAACATGGAAATGGGAGATATATTTTAGCTCACTGGTTAGAGGACAACCTGCAGAAGACAGTCAGCTACATATTGGAGTGATGCATTTAAATTTAGGGGTCGCTAAACAAAGGAACACAACACTTATTTGTCTTAACTCATCGATATTATGTTGAAATCAGTTGATTCTGGGAATAATGTGTACATCACTGGTTAGAGGACTACTCTTTTTTTGTTAGTCACTTTGTGTTGAATCACATAAATAGTACTCTTTCAATTCAGAGCCTGGATTTCCCCCAATGAGCCTAATATCCATATCATGTTGAAACCAATTGATAAGGGGGCAAACGTTTAGGGTTCTACTTTGTGACATTCTGACTGAATTACTGCAGAGTATATTAATATACTATATATTAAAACATTCTACATTGAGACATTAAAATACTCCTACTACAATGTTAAAACATTCTACATTGTGACATTAATTCATTGATATCATGAAACAACTCCTTCATATATAAATGTTCTGATATTTGATCAGAGATCTTTTATCAGATTATCTCTGGTCACAGCTAAGACGTTTCTCTCCTGTGTGTGTTCTCTGGTGTACTGTCAGATGGCCAGATCGAACAAAACTCTTCCCACATTGATCACAGCTAAACGGTTTCTCTCCTGTGTGTGTTCTCTGGTGCACTGTCAGATCTCCAGATTGCCTAAAACTCTTCCCACATTGATCACAGCTATAAGGTTTCTCTCCTGTGTGTGTTCTATGGTGTATAGTTAGACAGCTAGAAGAAGAAAAACTCTTCCCACATTGACCACAGCTATAAGATTTCTCTCCTGTGTGTGTTCTCTGGTGTCGAGTCAGAGTTATAGATGCAGCAAAACTCTTCCCACATTGATCACAGCTGTAAGGTTTCTCTCCTGTGTGTATTCTCTGGTGCACTGTCAGATGTCCAGATTGAATAAAACTCTTCGCACATTGATCACAGCTATATGGTTTCTCTCCTGTGTGTGTTCTCTGGTGTTGAGTCAGAGTTATAGATGCAGCAAAACTCTTCCCACATTGATCACAGCTGTAAGGTTTCTCTCCTGTGTGTATTCTCTGGTGTACAGTCAGATGGCCAGATCTAGTAAAACTCTTCCCACATTGATCACAGCTATAAGGTTTCTCTCCTGTGTGTGTTCTCTGGTGTGATACCAGATGGCAAGATTGACCAAAACTCTTCCCACATTGACCACAGCTATAAGGTTTCTCTCCTGTGTGTGTTCTCTGGTGCAGAGTCAGAGAGCCAGATGTTGAAAAACTCTTTCCACATTGACCACAACTATAAGATTTCTCTCCTGTGTGTGTTCTCTGGTGTGATACCAGATGGCAAGATTGACCAAAACTCTTCCCACATTGACCACAGCTATAAGGTTTCTCTCCTGTGTGTGTTCTCTGGTGCAGAGTCAGAGAGCCAGATGTTGAAAAACTCTTTCCACATTGACCACAGCTAAAAGATTTCTCTCCTGTGTGGATTCTCTGATGAATTTTAATGCCTGATGAGGTGAATCTCTTCCCACAGTCAGAGCAGCGGTGAGATTTCTTCCCTGTGGGTCTCCACTGGTGTTTCTTGAGGTGTTCTGATGTGGAGAGACTCTTCTCTGCCTCTTCAGCATCATGTTGTTGTTGAGGCTCCCCAGATGATCCACGATAGTCCCGTATCTCTCCTGTGTGAACAACAAAGTCAGACGGTTAAAGGCCCACAACAGTAGAAATCCACTGTTTATTTGAGGTAAAAGGTGATGCCCAGAGGTCTGTTAAATTACTTTACAATTGTCTTAAGACAGTCAAACCTAATGAGGAAACCACTAGTTATGGATGTAGTATATCTGGTAATGAGGAAACCACTAGTTATGGATGTAGTATATCTGGTAATGAGGAAACCACTAGTTATGGATGTAGTATATCTGGTAATGAGGAAACCACTAGTTATGGATGTAGTATATCTGTCTGGAACAAAAATGGTGAACAAAGATTTTAGTTTTCCACAATGTATTCTGAATATTACAGCGCAAGATCAGGAGTGCTACTCAAGGAAACTCACATTAAGCTCTGTGTCTATTCACTAATTCACCACCGTGTGGGAAAACTCAGGGGAGTTCTCATAGGCTGACAGCAACAATAGCCTCCATTTCCAGGTTGTTTATGAGTGCATTTCACATTACTATTGGATTACAACTGTTACGCTCGTTTGAATCTCCTGCTTAATATGTTTGTGTTATTGTCGCAAATCAACTGCTTTATACTTATAAAACACTTCAACCAGTAAAATGCTCTTTAGCTAGCTTTGCCATCAGCGTGAAACTGAGGGTTTGTACATTAAGTGTTTAACAAATTGGCCCACAACTTCACCTAACAACAACATAGACCTACTGTAGGACCTATAACTTCACCTAACAACAACACTTTAAAAAAACACTTACGTAAAAAAAAGCTTTTAACATATAACTATTTCTCTCAATACCATTTGTATTTAATTAACATTTTTATTTAATATATTTTTGTACCTTTATTTTACTAGGCAAGTCAGTTAAGAACAAATTCGTATTTTCAATGACAGCCTAGGAACAGTGGGTTAACTGCCTGTTTAGGGGTAGAACGACAGATTTGTACCTTGTCAGCTTGGGGATTTGAACTTGCAACCTTTCGGTTACTCGTCCAACGCTCTAACCACTAGGCTACCCTGCCACCCCGAATGTTCTCATAGGCACTATAGTATTGCCAGCCTAATCTTGGGAGTTGATAGGCTTGAAGTCATGAACAGAACTGTGCTTCAAGAATTGCGAAGAGCTGCTGGCAAACGCAGGAAAGTGCTGTTTGAATGAATGCTTACGAGCCTGCTGCTGCCTACCACCGCTCAGTCAGACTGCTCTATCAAATATCAAATCATAGACTTAATTATAATAAACACAGAAATACGAGCCTTAGGTCATATTCAATTTAATACCGCTCTTCACCGACCCAGGAAGGGGCGGGGACAAACAGGTGTTGTACCTCGTTTCCCTCCTTCGGGGAACAGTAATTATAGTCATAAAGGTACACTCCCTTTCAGTCGATTTCGGTACAACATACTATGGGGAAATCCAATCATTCCCCATGCCGACCAAAACGGATACTAAATGAAACGGCCCCTGGCAGACCACCCAGACCTGACCCCGCAAGATGCGTCAGTTTTGTAAATGTATTCATTGTCTTTTGTTTGAAACACTCCTGTCAATGTTGAGTAAGGATGCACACCTGATTACCCATATAGTAGTAGGACTAGTCTACCTGGTTACACATATAGAAGTAGGACTAGTCTACCTGGTTACACATATAGAAGTAGGACTAGTCTACCTGGTTACACATATAGAAGTAGGAATAGTCTACCTGGTTACACATATAGAAGTAGGACTAGTCTACCTGGTTACACATATAGAAGTAGGACTAGTCTACCTGGCTACACATATAGAAGTAGGACTAGTCTACCTGGTTACACATATAGAAGTAGGACTAGTCTACCCGACAACACATATAGTAGTAGGACTAGTCTACCTGGTTACACATATAGAGGTAGGACTAGTCTACCTGGTTACACATATAGAAGTAGGACTAGTCTACCTGGTTACACATATAGAGGTAGGACTAGTCTACCTGGTTACACATATAGAAGTAGGACTAGTCTACCTGGTTACACATATAGAAGTAGAACTAGTCTACCTGGTTACACATATAGAAGTAGGACTAGTCTACCTGATTACTCATATAGTAGTAGGACTAGTCTACCTGGTTACACATATAGAAGTAGGACTAGTCTACCTGGCTACACATATAGAAGTAGGACTAGTCTACCTGGTTACACATATAGAAGTAGGACTAGTCTACCTGGTTACACATATAGAAGTAGGACTAGTCTACCTAGTTACAAATATAGAAGTAGGACCAGTCTACCTGGTTACACATATAGAAGTAGGACTAGTCTACCTGGTTACACATATAGAAGTAGGACTAGTCTACCTGGTTACACATATAGAGGTAGGACTAGTCTACCTAGTTACACATAGAGAAGTAGGACTAGTCTACCTGGTTACACATATAGAAGTAGGACTAGTCTACCTGGTTACACATATAGAAGTAGGATTAGTCTACCTGGTTACACATATAGAAGTAGGACTAGTCTACCTAGTTACACATATAGAGGTAGGACTAGTCTACCTAGTTACACATAGAGAAGTAGGACTAGTCTACCTGGTTACACATATAGAAGTAGGACTAGTCTACCTAGTTACACATAGAGAAGTAGGACTAGTCTACCTGGTTACACATATAGAAGTAGACCTAGTCTACCTGGTTACACATATAGAAGTAGGACTAGTCTACCTGGTTACACATATAGAAGTAGAACTAGTCTACCTGGTTACACATATAGAAGTAGGACTAGTCTACCTGATTACTCATATAGTAGTAGGACTAGTCTACCTGGTTACACATATAGAAGTAGGACTAGTCTACCTGGCTACACATATAGAAGTAGGACTAGTCTACCTGGTTACACATATAGAAGTAGGACTAGTCTACCTGGTTACACATATAGAAGTAGGACTAGTCTACCTAGTTACACATATAGAAGGTAGGACTAGTCTACCTAGTTACACATAGAGAAGTAGGACTAGTCTACCTGGTTACACATATAGAAGTAGGACTAGTCTACCTAGTTACACATAGAGAAGTAGGACTAGTCTACCTGGTTACACATATAGAAGTAGGACTAGTCTACCTGGTTACACATATAGAAGTAGGACTAGTCTACCTGGTTACACATATAGAAGTAGGACTAGTCTACCTAGTTACACATATAGAGGTAGGACTAGTCTACCTAGTTACACATAGAGAAGTAGGACTAGTCTACCTGGTTACACATATAGAAGTAGGACTAGTCTACCTAGTTACACATAGAGAAGTAGGACTAGTCTACCTGGTTACACATATAGAAGTAGGACTAGTCTACCTAGTTACACATAGAGAAGTAGGACTAGTCTACCTGGTTACACATATAGAAGTAGACCTAGTCTACCTGGTTACACATATAGAAGTAGGACTAGTCTACCTGGTTACACATATAGAAGTAGAACTAGTCTACCTGGTTACACATATAGAAGTAGGACTAGTCTACCTGATTACTCATATAGTAGTAGGACTAGTCTACCTGGTTACACATATAGAAGTAGGACTAGTCTACCTGGCTACACATATAGAAGTAGGACTAGTCTACCTGGTTACACATATAGAAGTAGGACTAGTCTACCTGGTTACACATATAGAAGTAGGACTAGTCTACCTAGTTACAAATATAGAAGTAGGACCAGTCTACCTGGTTACACATATAGAAGTAGGACTAGTCTACCTGGTTACACATATAGAGGTAGGACTAGTCTACCTAGTTACACATAGAGAAGGTAGGACTAGTCTACCTAGGTTACACATATAGAAGTAGGACTAGTCTACCTGGTTACACATATAGAAGTAGGATTAGTCTACCTGGTTACACATATAGATAGTTACACATAGAGTAGGACTAGTCTACCTGGTTACACATATAGAGGTAGGACTAGTCTACCTAGTTACACATAGAGAAGTAGGACTAGTCTACCTGGTTACACATATAGAAGTAGGACTAGTCTACCTAGTTACACATAGAGAAGTAGGACTAGTCTACCTGGTTACACATATAGAAGTAGGACTAGTCTACCTGGTTACACATATAGAAGTAGGACTAGTCTACCCGACAACACATATAGAAGTAGGACTAGTCTACCTGGTTACACATATAGAAGTAGGACTAGTCTACCTGGTTACACATATAGAAGTAGGACTAGTCTACCCGACAACACATATAGAAGTAGGACTAGTCTACCTGGTTACACATATAGAAGTAGGACTAGTCTACCTGACTACACATATAGAAGTAGGACTAGTCTACCTGGTTACACATATAGAAGTAGGACTAGTCTACCGAGTTACACATAGAGTAGTAGGACTAGTCTACCTGGTTACACATAGAGTAGTAGGACTAGTCTACCTGGTTACACATATAGAAGTAGACCTAGTCTAGCTGGTTACACATATAGAAGTAGGACTAGTCTACCTGGTTACACATATAGAAGTAGAACTAGTCTACCTGGTTACACATATAGAAGTAGGACTAGTCTACCTGATTACTCATATAGTAGTAGGACTAGTCTACCTGGTTACACATATAGAAGTAGGACTAGTCTACCTGGCTACACATATAGAAGTAGGACTAGTCTACCTGGTTACACATATAGAAGTAGGACTAGTCTACCTGGTTACACATATAGAAGTAGGACTAGTCTACCTAGTTACAAATATAGAAGTAGGACTAGTCTACCTAGTTACAAATATAGAAGTAGGACCAGTCTACCTGGTTACACATATAGAAGTAGGACTAGTCTACCTGGTTACACATATAGAAGTAGGACTAGTCTACCTGGTTACACATATAGAAGTAGGACTAGTCTACCTGACTACACATATAGAAGTAGGACTAGTCTACCTGACTACACATATAGAAGTAGGACTAGTCTACCTGGTTACACATATAGAAGTAGGACTAGTCTACCTAGTTACACATAGAGTAGTAGGACTAGTCTACCTGGTTACACATATAGAAGTAGGACTAGTCTACCTGGTTACACATATAGAAGTAGGACTAGTCTACCCGACAACACATATAGAAGTAGGACTAGTCTACCTGGTTACACATATAGAAGTAGGACTAGTCTACCTGGTTACACATATAGAAGTAGGACTAGTCTACCCGACAACACATATAGAAGTAGGACTAGTCTACCTGGTTACACATATAGAAGTAGGACTAGTCTACCTGACTACACATATAGAAGTAGGACTAGTCTACCTGACTACACATATAGAAGTAGGACTAGTCTACCTGGTTACACATATAGAAGTAGGACTAGTCTACCTAGTTACACATAGAGTAGTAGGACTAGTCTACCTGGTTACACATAGAGTAGTAGGACTAGTCTACCTGTCCTGCGCGCAAATGTAGGCGCCGGAAGAACTTCCGGCGCCGGCAGAGATGGCCGCCTCGCTTCGCGTTCCTTGGAAAATATGCAGTATTTTGTTTTTTATGTGTTATTCCTTACATTGGTACCCCAGGTAATCTTAGGTTTCATTACATACAGTCGGGAGGAATTACTGAATATAAGAGCAACGTCAACTCACCATCGTTCCAACCAGGAATATGACTTTCCCGAAACGGATCCAGTGTTTTGCCTTCCACCCAATACAATGGATCTGATCCCAGCCGGCGACCCTATGCGACGCCGTAAAAGGGGCAAACGTAGCGGTCTCCTGGTCAGGCTTCGGAGACGGGCACATCGCGCTCCACTCCCTAGCATACTACTCGCCAATGTCCAGTCTCTTGACAATAAGGTTGATGAAATCCGAGCAAGGGTAACATTCCAGAGAGACATCAGGGATTGTAACGTTCTCTGCTTCACGGAAACATGGCTAACTCAAGAGACGATAACGGAGTCGGTGCAGCCAGCTGGTTTCTTCACGCATCGCGCCGACAGAAACAAACATCTTTCTGGTAAGAAGAGGGGCGGGGGTGTATGCCTTATGATCAACGAGACGTGGTGTGATCATAACAACATACAGGAACTCAAGTCATTCTGTTCACCGGATCTAGAATTCCTCACAATCAAATGTCGACCGCATTATCTACCAAGGGAATTCTCTTCGATTATAATCACAGCCGTATATATTCCCCCCCAAGCAGACACATCGATGGCCCTGAACGAACTTTATCTTTTTGTAAACTGGAAACCACACACCCTGAGGCTGCATTCATCGTAGCTGGGGATTTTAACAAGGCTAATCTGAAAACAAAACTCCCTAAATTCTATCAGCATATCGATTGTGCTACCAGGGCTGGTAAAACCCTGGATCATTGTTACACTAACTTCCGCGACGCATATAAGGCCCTCCCCCGCCCTCCTTTCGGAAAAGCTGACCACGACTCCATTTTGTTGCTTCCAGCCTACAAACAGAAACTAAAACAACAAGCTCCCGCGCTCAGGTCTGTTCAACGCTGGTCCGACCAATCTGATTCCACGCTTCAAGACTGCTTCGATCACGCGGATTGGAATATGTTCCGCATTGCGTCCAACAACAACATTGACGAATATGCTGATTCGGTGAGCGAGTTCATTAGAAAGTGCATTGACGATGTCGTACCCACAGCAACGATTAAAAACATTCCCAAACCAGAAACCGTGGATTGACGGCAGCATTCGCGTGAAACTGAAAGCGCGAACAACTGCTTTTAACCAGGGCAAGGTGACCGGAAACATGACCGAATACAAACAGTGTAGCTATTCTCTCCGCAAGGCAATCAAACAAGCTAAGTCCCAGTACAGAGACAAAATAGAGTCGCAATTCAACAGCTCAGACACAAGAGGTATGTGGCAGGGTCTACAGTCAATCACGGATTACAAAAAGAAAACCAGCCCCGTCGCGGACCAGGATGTCTTGCTCCCAGACAGGCTAAATATGTTTTTTGCTCGCTTTGAGGACAATACAGTGCCACTGACACGGCCCGCTACCAAAACCTGCGGGCTCTCCTTCACTGCAGCCGAGGTGAGTAAAACATTTAACCGTGTTAAACCCTCGCAAGGCTGCAGGCCCAGACGGCATTCCCAGCCGCGTCCTCAGAGCATGCGCAGACCAGCTGGCTGGTGTGTTTACGGACATATTCAATCAATCCTTATCCCAGTCTGCTGTTCCCACATGCTTCAAGAGGGCCACCATTGTTCCTGTTCCCAAGAAAGCTAAGGTAACTGAGCTAAACGACTACCGCCCCGTAGCACTCACTTCCGTCATCATGAAGTGCTTTGAGAGACTAGTCAAGGACCATATCACCTCCACCCTACCGGACACCCTAGACCCACTCCAATTTGCTTACCGACCCAATAGGTCCACAGACGACGCAATCGCAACCACACTGCACACTGCCCTAACCCATCTGGATAAGAGGAATACCTATGTGAGAATGCTGTTCATCGACTACAGCTCAGCATTTAACACCATAGTACCCTCCAAACTCGTCATCAAGCTCGAGACCCTGGGTCTCGACCCCAGCCCTGTGCAACTGGGTCCTGGACTTCCTGACGGGCCGCCCCCAGGTGGTGAGGGTAGGTAACAACATCTCCACCCCGCTGATCCTCAACACTGGGGCCCCACAAGGGTGCGTTCTGAGCCCTCTCCTGTACTCCCTGTTCACCCACGACTGCGTGGCCATGCACGCCTCCAACTCAATCATCAAGTTTGCGGATGACACTACAGTGGTAGGCTTGATTACCAACAACGACGAGACGGCCTACAGGGAGGAGGTGAGGGCCCTCGGAGTGTGGTGTCAGGATAATAACCTCACACTCAACGTCAACAAAACAAAGGAGATGATTGTGGACTTCAGGAAACAGCAGAGGGAGCACCCCCCTATCCACATCGACGGGACAGTAGTGGAGAAGGTGGAAAGTTTTAAGTTCCTCGGTGTACACATCACGGACAAACTGAATTGGTCCACCCACACAGACAGCGTTGTGAAGAAGGCGCAGCAGCGCCTCTTCAACCTCAGGAGGCTGAAGAAATTCGGCTTGTCACCAAAAGCACTCACAAACTTCTACAGATGCACAATCGAGAGCATCCTGTCGGGCTGTATCACCGCCTGGTACGGCAACTGCTCCGCCCACAACCGTAAGGCTCTCCAGAGGGTGGTCCGGTCTGCACAACGCATCACCGGGGGCAAACTACCTGCCCTCCAGGACACCTACACCATCCGATGTCACAGGAAGGCCATAAAGATCATCAAGGACAACAACCACCCAAGCCACTGCCTGTTCACCCCGCTATCATCCAGAAGGCGAGGTCAGTACAGGTGCATCAAAGCAGGGACCGAGAGACTGAAAAACAGCTTCTATCTCAAGGCCATCAGACTGTTAAACAGCCACCACTAACATTTAGCGGCCGCTGCCAACATACTGACTCAACTCCAGCCACTTTAATATGGGAATTGATGGAATTATGTAAAAT
>NW_024059246.1:10000-38680 GCF_016432855.1 Salvelinus namaycush | reverse complement strand
ATCAGTAATGACCACAACTTAGGCTGGTCCTGTGGCCTAACGCTATACAGTAATGACCACAACTTAGACTGGTCCTGTGCCTAACGCTATACAGTAATGACCACAACTTAGGACTGGTCCTGTGGCCTAACGCTATACAGTAATGACCACAACTTAGGCTGGTCCTGTGGCCTAACGCTAACAGTAATGACCACAACTTAGGCTGGTCCTGTGGCCTAACGCTATACAGTAATGACCACAACTTAGACTGGTCCTGTGGACTAACGCTATACAGTAATGCCACAACTTAGGCTGGTCCTGTGGCCTAACGCTAACAGTAATGACCACAACCTTAGGCTGGTCCTGTGGCCTAACGCTATACAGTAAGACCACAGCTTAGGCTGGTCCTGTGGCCCTAACGCCTAACAGTAATGACCACAACTTAGACTGGTCTGTGGCCTAACGCTATACAGTAATGACCACAGCTTAGGCGGTCCTGTGGCCTAACGCTATACAGTAATGACCACAGCTTAGGCTGGTCCTGTGGCTAACGCTATACAGTAATGACCACAGCTTAGGCTGGTCCTGTGGCCTAACGCTATACAGTAATGACCAAAGCTTAGGCTGGTCCTGTGGCCTAACGCTATACAGTAATGACCACAGCTTAGACTGGTCCTGTGGCCTAACGCTATACAGTAATGACCACAGCTTAGACTGGTTCCTGTGGCCTAACGCTATACAGTAATGACCACAACTTAGCACTGGTCCTGTGGCCTAACGCTATACAGTAATGACCACAGCTTAGGCTGGTCCTGTGGCCTAACGCTATACAGTAATGACCACAGCTTAGACTGGTCCTGTGGCCTAACGCTATACAGTAATGACCACAACTTAGACTGTCCTGTGGCCTAACGCTATACAGTAATGACCACAACTTAGGCTGGTCCTGTGGCCTAACGCTATACAGTAATGACCACAGCTTAGGCTGGTCCTGTGGCCTAACGCTATACGGGAATGAGCACAATTTAGGCTGTCCATCCATTCAGGTGATACAGACCAGATATACAAACCAACCTATTACACACCAGTGGTGTGCCCAACCAACAGAACAGCTGTGGGATATCTTCAATACATTGACATGTCTACAGGTTCTAACGTCCCGCCGTAACTGTCTGAAGCAGTGATCCTTCTTAGGAAAAACATGTAACAGTTCCACATTTCAAAGCAAAGACATTTCAAAAATACGATCTAAGAATGGGGTTGTTGCTCAGAAGTTTCATGGATAGTTATACTTTAGACAAAGGGGGGGGGGGGGGAAACCACATCAACAAAAGACTGTTCTGATCAGGTTAAGAAATTACTTATTGTTGTGTGAGGTTAAAAGATACAGCTCACAACAGTCAATCCACATCTTACCTACAGTCATTTATGTGTTCGTTCCAACAATTCTGTGAACTTGGTAAAAAAAAAAAGAAGGTTGATTTCACCTCATTTTCACACTGTGTCATAAAAAATATGTTCAAATTATTTAAAAAAAAACCCATTTTTTCCGTCTCAGGGTTGACTGTCACAGGGTGACTATAACAGGGTTGACTATAACAGGTTGACTGTCACAGGGTGACTATAACAGGGTTGACTATAACAGGGTTGACTATAACAGGGTGACTGTAACAGGGTGACTGTAACAGGGTTGACTATAACAGGGTTGACTATAACAGGGTTGACTATAACAGGGTTGACTGTCACAGGGTTGACTATAACAGGGTTGACTGTCACAGGGTTGACTGTCACAGGGTTGACTATAACAGGGTTGACTGTCACAGGGTTGATGTCACAGGGTTGACTATAACAGGGTTGACTGTCACAGGGTTGACTATAACAGGGTTGACTGTCACAGGGTTGACTATAACAGGGTTGACTGTCACAGGGTTGACTGTCACAGGGTTGACATAACAGGGTTGACTGTCACAGGTTGACTATAACAGGGTTGACTGTCACAGGGTTGACTGTCACAGGGTTGACTATAACAGGGTTGACTGTCACAGGGTTGACTATAACAGGGTTGACTGTCACAGGGTTGACTGTCACAGGGTTGACTATAACAGGGTTGACTGTCACAGGGTTGACTGTCACAGGGTTGACTATAACAGGGTGACTGTCACAGGGTTGACTGTCACAGGGTTGACTATAACAGGGTTGACTAACAGGGTTGACTGTCACAGGGTTGACTGTCACAGGGTTGACTGTCACAGGGTTGACTGTCACAGGGTTGACTATAACAGGGTTGACTGTCACAGGGTTGACTATAACAGGGTTGACTATAACAGGGTTCATCGTAATGTGCCATGCTATGTTTGAGGAGAGCTCCTAACAACAAAACAGTTTTTTCACCGCGATTGGTTTGATAATGTCACGATCGTTTCTGGTGAATGAGAGTGGACCAAGGCGCAGCGGGATATAAATACATCTCTTTATTTAGAGAAGAAGATGAACACCAAACGAAACACTTTACAAGCTACAAAACGAAAGTGCACACACAAGCTACTAACGTTTAGACATAGACAATTACCCACAACCTGCCTAATGCCTATGGCTGCCTAAATATGGCTCCCAATCAGAGACAAACAATAAACAGCTGTCTCTGATTGAGAACCAAACCAGGCAACCATAGACTTTCTAAACACCTACACTGAACAAACCCCATACACTCTACAAAACCCCATATCAATACAACCACCCAAGACGAGACAAATACACACAAACATCCCCATGTCACACACCTGACTAACTAAAAATAATACAGAAAACAAAGATAACTAAGGCCAGGGCGTGACAGATAAATTCACCTCTGAAGGTGAAATGTGTACTTACATTCTGAAATCTTGCTATGATTTGTCATCCAAAGGGTCCCAGAGATAACATGAAGTGTCGTTTTGTTAGATAAAATAATTTTTTATCCTAAAAAGGTCCATATAGCAGAAGCACGATCAATTTTGAATTTCCACTCGTTCAATTTGCAAAGAAAGGAATCTGTGAAAATCTAACCCTAAACATGGATTCAACGAGTCAAATCACATTAGTATCTATTCCTCAGAGATCCTAGAACGTAACCAGACTTCACTATATCATTAGGGGTGTAGTATATCCTATAGGACACCATATTTGGTCAGAGAGCGACACCTTCATGGCACGCCGATGACGCGGGCGTCTTCACTTGAACGACTCTAAACTTTGTCAAATAAGCACCAATCGTAGTCAATCGTAGCTAGCTAGATAACCAATGAGCTGGGCTTTACGGAAACCCTGTATCTGTCGTAAAATGTAGCTGCTAATCTTGTGCGACCGCATGCCTTTTCCTTTTGGACAAAATTATAAGAATATTCAGAGTTTACGAAGTTATGAAAACTGATTGTTTTGCAAATGTTGAACTTAATATGGCTACTAATACTGGAAAAGCTAAATCAAGTCCAAGTTTACAGATTTGACGACATTCTTGCAGAGAAATGTAATATGAATGCAACTGTCTCCTTCACGATTTGCCCAAAAGTACCTGGGTGACTTCACACTAAATGTCATGGAGAACGCTCATACTTCAAGTTATCCGTCTGAAACACATTGCACATACACTGCTGCCATCTTGTGGACACCATCGGAATTACAACCGGAATAATGCTTGGAACTGGGAACCTTTCTGTTGCATTTCAAAGATGGTGGTAGAAAAAAACCGTTGTATTTCTTTTACCAGATATATTAGGTTATATTCTCCTACATTCAATTCACATTTCCATAAACTTCAAAGTGTTTCCTTTCAAATGGTACCAAGAATATGCATATCCTTGCTTCAGGGCCTGAGCTACAGGCAGTTAGATTTGGGTATGTCATTTTAGGAGAAAATTGAAAGAAAGGGGGATATCCCTAGAAGTGAAACAGCCATAAATCCCCCCGTGACAAAGGGAACGGACGCATGTGTGTTTTGCAAAAGGCAAAAGGGCAATTGAATGCAAGCGTCACACAAAAACAAATGTAATTGCTTAACTATTTCTAGCCGTATGGGTAACATGTTCTGCTCAGTTTTCCGCCACAAAACACCAAAAACAAAACGATTAGAACCAGCTCACCTGCTTTTACACTCGATTACAAGATGTTCAATGTTACTTTCAAAAAATAAATATAAATATATATTAATTATATATTATTATATATATTATAAATATATTAAAGAGAGTTCACAACAGGGTCACCTAAAATGAGGTACAGACGTAAATGAGTCACTACCACATTAAATAAATAATCACAATGACGGTGAAAACTTGATGGGATTAAGTGGGTTGAAGTCTTTATTATTCATTAAAAATCTAATTGATTGAATTCTCCATCTGGTCTATATTAAAGGGCACTTCGTTATAATATAACAGGCTTTTCAAAAAAGCACAATTTCTACATAGAATATCAAAAGGACGTAAATGCACACTCATTTCATGGAATGACCCTACGTATCCTTGTTTTTCATATAAGAATATGATTCTAACATTTGTGTCTGTATGTAGACAACATTCAGTATTCTTCAGGAGATCAATAACAGACTCATTATTTGCCCTTGGTTACCTTATCACTTTGAGCACTGGTGGAAAACCCTGTTTACAATACCCTGCACAGCCCTGTGTGACCTAACCTGTTAGCAATACACAGTGGTAACCTAATTTACAGGAGAGAGAGAGAGAGAGAGAATGAGAGAGACAGAGGAGAGAGAGAGAGAGACAGAGAGAGAGGAGAGAGGAGACAGAGAGAGAGGAGAGAGAGAGAGAGAGAGAGAGAGAGAGACGAGAGAGAGAGAGAGAGAGAGAGAGACGAGAGGAGAGATAGAGAGATAGAGAGATGAGAAGAGAGACAGAGAGAGAGAGAGAGAGAGAGAGAGAGAGAGGAGAGAGAGAGAGAGAGAGAGAGAAAATCTTTGAGACCTTAGAGCTGAGACAGCCACAGCGCTGCAGGACTGACTGACAACAACACTGCAGACACAAGACGTACATCAGGCGGAATGGATGTTAATTCAACATTAGAGGAACCTTAAGAGACTCAAAGTTAGAGGAACGTTCGAGCTAGGCTTGCAAAAATTCTGATAACTTTCCCAAAATGAATAGGTTTTGTCCAGAAATTCTGGTCGGAAAATTCCTTTAAATCAAGGAATAAGCAGAAATCTTGGAATTCTCCGACCAGGAGAAACCTGGGAAATCTGGGAATTTTGTGGGAAAGTTACCGGAATTTTTGCAACCCTAGTTAAGAGAACATCCCAACCATGGGGGAAAGTTGAAAATAGGTTACCTTTAGTCTGGTTGTTCTCCATATTGCCATCCTGTATTTTACCTACGATGGAGACAATACGAGACACAGAACAATAAGAACCAAAGCAGACAATAAACAAACAATCATTACAGAGGACAAACATTACAGTGACATAAAAAGGAAAACAATAACATGTATATTTATTGAGCATTGTCAGGCGTTAACAGGACAGAAAAGCTACTTTTTAATGAGGTAGATGCTTGCTTCAGGGATGGTCATTTGGATGTCTGCTAATTATTTTCCAATTTGAATTGTTGTGTGTGTATGCCTGGGCTTGCTAACGAGTCAACAACTATTAGAAATAATGTCAATCAAAATAGATAATTGATAATACAACGAGATTAGAAAATAATGTGACTATTCAGTCAATTAGGGAAATGTCATGTTTTGAAAGGTTGCTTAGGTGAACTACAAAATAATAAAATATATATATTTGAAAACATTGTTCTGAAGTGTATTTTATAATCGCTGTAAAAATAAAACACACACAGTTCAAACTGAAGTAATTCACTTTGTATTTCTGTTTCTGTCTGGGTTGGATGAAAACAGTACGTTTACTTCAATAAACTTCAAAAGGGATCTGAGGGTGATGCAACTATTGTTATTTGATATCAAGTTTTGTCAATTGCTTGATGTTAAACTGTACTTGAATAACTACAAGACCGATGCTATAATCACAGCTCAGATTTCCTCTCTATGGATCAGCGTGTTCATTTTGAAGAGCGGCATACTCACAGACTACCGGAAGTGACATACTCAGACTACAGGACGTGACATACTCACAGACTACAGCAAGTGACATACTCACAGACTACAGCAAGTGACATACTCACAGACTACAGGAAGTGACATACTCACAGACTACAGGAAGTGACAAACTCACAGACTACAGGACGTGACATACTCACAGACTACAGGAAGTGACATACTCACATACTACAGGAAGTGACATACTCACATACTACAGGAAGTGACATACTCACAGACTACAGGAAGTGACATACTCACATACAGACTACAGGGAATTCCACACATCAACAGTACAAGAAAAGCCATTCAGATATTTCGAGGTATCGAGACACAGAATTACAGAGTTACAAGATACAGTACAATGAGGAAATAGAGCAACCCACACACACACACACACACACACACACACACACACACACACACACACACACACACACACACACACACACACACACACACACACACACACACACACACACACACACACACACACACACACACACACACACACACACACACACACACACACACACACACAAACACACAGAGCATGCAGTGTAAGACTGAGGTCAGGATTCTCATGCACGGTCAGAGAGAGAGAGAGAGAGAGAAAGAGAGAGAGAGTGAGAGAGACAGAGACAGAGACACAGAGAGAGAGAGAGAGGGAGGGAGAGGGAGAGAGAGAGAGAGAGAAAAGGGAGAGGAATTGAACGCTGGAGAGAAAAAGACAATAGGACAGAAATCCTCCCACAAAGAAATATTTCTAAAACAGGGATTCTGAAGGAGACTAGCAGGGGTCTGATAGAAGGTTAAGGATGGAGGATAATGAAAGCCACATAATCCTACACAGAGCATTTTTACTCCAAGGTTCATCCTACCAACAACAGGAGGAAAACTCATGTATTCATTCGTATCTACCGATTGAAAAACAAAACGATGAATAACTTGTTTTTAAGACAGAAATGAAAGCGTTTAAGTTTAAGCTACTTGGAGAAATGAACCCTGTTGAAAACCTACAGTAACTACCGGGCAGAAAGATTTCGCCTACATTCACGGCCTGTTGCACACTGGGTAATGGTTCTCTATTCAGTTCATTGGATCTTTGACGATGAACTATAACGGGAACTTTTTAAATTTTTATTTAGATACAACATTTAAAAGAGTTCAAAAGTTGGTGGAAATTGAGTTGGATCCTGTTCAAAAGTATGACGCTCACGTTACAGTTGTGTACCAGACAGAAACTCTTCCCATCGCCTGCATCTGCACAATAACATACCCAGACTGTTTCTCAGTCAGTCAGCGTAATGGATACTTCTATTCAGTTCACTTCAACCATAACATCCGATCCGTTCCCAGAGGACACGGAAGGAAAGTCCCAAAGCTGAGAAGAAGACTGTTCACAACACAATGCCTGCGTCACAAATGGCACCCTATTCCCTAAATAGTGAACTAATTTTGACCAGGGACTGTAGGGTGCTATTTGGGACTTGGGTAGATTCATCTACTTCAGACATCAGTCACAGGAAACTAGTAATAACTCAAACCAATGACTTTGCTTATCCTTTATGAGGGAGGAGGGAGGAGGTAAAGACAGTCGGAGGAGGGAGGAGAGGAGGAGGTAGAGGAGGATGATGTTAAGGGCAGAAAGAGGTGGAAAATGGAGGAGGCAGTAGTACCCAGGAGGTACAGCAGGACAGGAAGTAGCTTCTGGTTTCGGTCAACCTACCATTACCTAGGCTGGCATTGCCAGGTGCAATACCGCCTGCAGTACCATCGGTGGCTATAGTTGCGATGGGGTGGGCAGAGGGATGGGGGCAATCTATAGTAGCAAGTATATTATGGGTAAAAAAAAAGGCAACAGTGAACACAAATAACATGGTTAGAAGCCTGAATAACCAAAGAACATGGTTAACATCCTGAATAACCAAAGAACATGGTTATAAACCTGAATAACCAAAGAACATGGTTAACATCCTGAATAACCAAAGAACATGGTTAACATCCTGAATAACCAAAGAACATGGTTAACATCCTGAATAACCAAAGAACATGGTTAACATCCTGAATAACCAAAGAACATGGTTAACATCCTGAATAACCAAAGAACATGGTTAACATCCTGAATAACCAAAGAACATGGTTAACATCCTGAATAACCAAAGAACATGGTTAACATCCTGAATAACCAAAGAACATGGTTAACATCCTGAATAACCAAAGAACATGGTTAACATCCTGAATAACCAAATAACATGGTTAGAAGTATGATTTGTGTTGTTGCTGCAGTTAATTCACACTAGGATTGCCAAAAAAGCCCAACATTTCTCCAAACAGGGAATAATGGATAAGTGACCAGATTTGTGCAACCCTAGTTCACACACTGATGTTTAAAACTGAGAGGACTGGAGGAACAGTACAGACATTACAAACATACATGAACATGGAACAGGTTCACCATAATAATAATGGATCAACTAAATGAATGGAACTGGTTCAATAATACTAATGGATCAACTAAATGAATGGAACTGGTTCAATAATACTAATGGATCAACTAAATGAATGGAACAAATTCAACATAATACTAATGGATCAACTAAATGAATGGAACAGGTTCAATAATACTAATGGATCAACTAAATGAATGGAACTGGTTCAACATAATACTAATGGATCAACTAAATGAATGGAACTGGTTCAACATAATACTAATGGATCAACTAAATGAATGGAACAGGTTCAACAATACTAATGGATCAACTAAATGAATGGAACAGGTTCAACAATACTAATGGATCAACTAAATGAATGGAACTGGTTCAACAATACTAATGGATCAACTAAATGAATGGAACTGGTTCAACATAATACTAATGGATCAACTAAATGAATGGAACAGGTTCAACATAATACTAAAGGGGAAAGAGAGGAAGGTTTGACCCATTTCTTGAACGAAAACAAACCAGTGAAGAGAGAGAAAAACCTCAGGCTAAAACCCGCTATCTGTCAGGTGGGTAACTACTGTATTGGTTGTAACAACACCTAATCAATACGTAATCCATATGTATTCCAGGGCTTAATCAATCAATACGATCAATCAATGTCAACCATGTTATTCGTGTCACGTCATTGAGCAGCAAAATAGATCCAAAACGCAGCAATGTGATTGGAACAGGAACACAGTGTGCCTCCATGTCATTCCATCACTGCGATAACGGCTACAGGACATCCAGACGACCGGTGGAGGGGGAACACACCACCTGTTACCTACTCTGGGGTGGAATCGGAGGCAATGCTTTACAAAGAACAGAGTTCACACAATATTAAATTATATTTTACACGTAGAAATTACGTTCTGAATGATGTTTAAACTCTTAGGATTTTACACTGGCAGTTGCCATTGTTTTTTATTCCAATGCCACCTTTGTGCATACTGTACCCTTCACATGCAACGGTTCCTTCACAGGAGGGTAGAAGATACATCAGTAGAATCTTCCGGTCTATTACTGCGTACCAAATGGCACCCTATTCCCTAATAGTGCACTACTTTAGACCAGAGCCCTATGGCACCCTACTCCCTATATAGTGCACTACTTTAGACCAGAGCCCTATGGCACCCTATTCCCTATATAGGGAATAGGGTGCCATTTGGGACCCACCCTATGTTTCAGGAGCGGGGACAGATGATCAAAACATCAATCTATTAAAGTTGAATCTCTTTAAAGTCTGTCTGGGGTGAATTGGTGAATGTTAAATCATTCCTTGTGAAGTTACTATTACTATTTAACTCAGCAGATCTCTTTAGTGAATTTAACCAATCACAGGCTGTGATTATGTTGATTTAAACCAATCACAGGCTGTGATTATGTTGATGTAACCAATCACAGGCTTGGATCATGTTGATTTAACCAATCACAGGCTTTGATCATGTTGATTTAACCAATCACAGGCTTTGATCATGTTGATTTAACCAATCACAGGCTTTGATCATGTTGATGTAAACCAATCACAGGCTTTGATCATGTTGATTTAACCAATCACAGGCTTTGATCATGTTGATTTAACCAATCACAGGCTTTGATCATGTTGGTTTAACCAATCACAGGCTTGGATCATGTTAATGTAAACCAATCACACGCTTTGATCATGTTGATTTAACCAATCACAGGCGTGGATCATGTGGATGTAAACCAATCACAGGCTTTGATGTGGGACATTTGAAACTGTATTGGGGACGGTGGACGAGATTGGGTTTTCTGAGAGACTGAAGCCGGGTCGGTTACTGTTGGTTAGGGACAGGGAAGGGGTTGGGGTAGTTAGAGGGACAGGGAAGGGGTTGGGGTAGTTAGAGGGACAGGGAAGGGGTTGGGGTAGTTAGAGGGACAGGGAAGGGGTTGGGGTAGTTAGAGGGACAGGAAGGGGTTGGGGTAGTTAGAGGGACAGGGAAGGGGTTGGGGTAGTTAGAGGGACAGGGAAGGGGTTGGGGTAGTTAGAGGGACAGGGAAGGGGTTGGGGTAGTTAGAGGGACAGGGAAGGGGTTGGGGTAGTTAGAGGGACAGGGAAGGGGTTGGGGTAGTTAGAGGGACAGGGAGGGGGTTGGGGTAGTTAGAGGGACAGGGAGGGGGTTGGGGTAGTTAGAGGGACAGGGAGGGGGTTGGGGTAGTTAGAGGGACAGGGAAGGGGTTGGGGTAGTTAGAGGGACAGGGGAGGGGTTGGGGTAGTTAGAGGGACAGGGAAGGGGTTGGGGTAGTTAGAGGGACAGGGAAGGGGTTGGGGTAGTTAGAGGGACAGGGAGGGGGTTGGGGTAGTTAGAGGGACAGGGAAGGGGTTGGGGTAGTTAGAGGGACAGGGAAGGGGTTGGGGTAGTTAGAGGGACAGGGAGGGGGTTGGGGTAGTTAGAGGGACAGGGAAGGGGTTGGGGTAGTTAGAGGGACAGGGAAGGGGTTGGGGTAGTTAGAGGGACAGGGAAGGGGTTGGGGTAGTTAGAGGGACAGGGAAGGGGTTGGGGTAGTTAGAGGGACAGGGAGGGGGTTGGGGTAGTTAGAGGGACAGGGAGGGGGTTGGGGTAGTTAGAGGGACAGGGAGGGGGTTGGGGTAGTTAGAGGGACAGGGAGGGGGTTGGGGTAGTTAGAGGGACAGGGAAGGGGTTGGGGTAGTTAGAGGGACAGGGGAGGGGTTGGGGTAGTTAGAGGGACAGGGAAGGGGTTGGGGTAGTTAGAGGGACAGGGAAGGGGTTGGGGTAGTTAGAGGGACAGGGAGGGGGTTGGGGTAGTTAGAGGGACAGGGAAGGGGTTGGGGTAGTTAGAGGGACAGGGAGGGGGTAGTTCAGTAGGGTAGTTAGAGGGACAGGGAAGGGGGTAGTTCAGTAGGGTAGTTAGAGGGACAGGGAGGGGGTTGGGGTAGTTAGAGGGACAGGGAAGGGGTTGGGGTAGTTAGAGGGACAGGGAAGGGGTTGGGGTAGTTAGAGGGACAGGGAGGGGGTTGGGGTAGTTAGAGGGACAGGGAAGGGGTTGGGGTAGTTAGAGGGACAGGGAGGGGGTAGTTCAGTAGGGTAGTTAGAGGGACAGGGAAGGGGGTAGTTCAGTAGGGTAGTTAGAGGGACAGGGAGGGGGTTGGGGTAGTTAGAGGGACAGGGAAGGGGTTGGGGTAGTTCAGTGGGGTAGTTAGAGGGACAGGGAAGAGGTTGGGGTAGTTAGAGGGACAGGGAAGGGGTTGGGGTAGTTAGAGGGACAGGGAGGGGGTAGTTCAGTAGGGTAGTTAGAGGGACAGGGAAGGGGTTGGGGTAGTTAGAGGGACAGGGAAGGGGTTGGGGTAGTTAGAGGGACAGGGAGGGGGTAGTTCAGTAGGGTAGTTAGAGGGACAGGGAAGGGGGTAGTTCAGTAGGGTAGTTAGAGGGACAGGGAGGGGGTTGGGTAGTTAGAGGGACAGGGAAGGGGTTGGGGTAGTTCAGTGGGGTAGTTAGAGGGACAGGGAAGGGGTTGGGGTAGTTCAGTGGGGTAGTTAGAGGGACAGGGAAGGGGTTGGGGTAGTTCAGTGGGGTAGTTAGAGGGACAGGGAAGGGGTTGGGGTAGTTAGAGGACAGGGAAGGGGTTGGGGTAGTTCAGTGGGGTAGTTAGAGGGACAGGGAAGGGGTTGGGGTAGTTCAGTGGGTAGTTAGAGGGACAGGGAAGGGGTTGGGGTAGTTAGAGGGACAGGGAAGGGGTTGGGGTAGTTCAGTGGGGTAGTTAGAGGGACAGGGAAGGGGTTGGGGTAGTTCAGTGGGGTAGTTAGAGGGACAGGGAAGGGGTTGGGGTAGTTCAGTGGGGTAGTTAGAGGGACAGGGAAGGGGTTGGGGTAGTTAGAGGGACAGGGAAGGGGTTGGGGTAGTTCAGTAGGGTAGTTAGAGGGACAGGGAAGGGGTTGGGGTAGTTCAGTGGGGTAGTTAGAGGGACAGGGAAGGGGTTGGGGTAGTTAGAGGGACAGGGAAGGGGTTGGGGTAGTTCAGTAGGGTAGTTAGAGGGACAGGGAAGGGGTTGGGGTAGTTCAGTGGGGTAGTTAGAGGGACAGGGAAGGGGTTGGGGTAGTTAGAGGGACAGGGAAGGGGTTGGGGTAGTTAGAGGGACAGGGAAGGGGTTGGGGTAGTTCAGTGGGGTAGTTAGAGGGACAGGGAAGGGGTAGTTCAGTAGGGTAGTTAGAGGGACAGGGAAGGGGTTGGGGTAGTTCAGTAGGGTAGTTAGAGGGACAGGGAAGGGGTTGGGGTAGTTAGAGGGACAGGGAGGGGGTAGATCAGTAGGGTAGTTAGAGGGACAGGGAAGGGGGTAGTTCAGTAGGGTAGTTAGAGGGACAGGGAGGGGGTTGGGGTAGTTAGAGGGACAGGGAAGGGGTTGGGGTAGTTCAGTGGGGTAGTTAGAGGGACAGGGAAGGGGTTGGGGTAGTTCAGTGGGGTAGTTAGAGGGACAGGGAAGGGGTTGGGGTAGTTAGAGGGACAGGGAAGGGGTTGGGGTAGTTCAGTGGGGTAGTTAGAGGGACAGGGAAGGGTTGGGGTAGTTCAGTGGGGTAGTTAGAGGGACAGGGAAGGGGTTGGGGTAGTTAGAGGGACAGGGAAGGGGTTGGGGTAGTTCAGTGGGGTAGTTAGAGGGACAGGGAAGGGGTTGGGGTAGTTCAGTGGGGTAGTTAGAGGGACAGGGAAGGGGTTGGGGTAGTTAGAGGGACAGGGAAGGGGTTGGGGTAGTTCAGTAGGGTAGTTAGAGGGACAGGGAAGGGGTTGGGGTAGTTCAGTGGGGTAGTTAGAGGGACAGGGAAGGGGTTGGGGTAGTTAGAGGGACAGGGAAGGGGTTGGGGTAGTTCAGTAGGGTAGTTAGAGGGACAGGGAAGGGGTTGGGGTAGTTCAGTGGGGTAGTTAGAGGGACAGGGAAGGGGTTGGGGTAGTTCAGTGGGGTAGTTAGAGGGACAGGGAAGGGGTTGGGGTAGTTAGAGGGACAGGGAAGGGGTTGGGGTAGTTCAGTAGGGTAGTTAGAGGGACAGGGAAGGGGTTGGGGTAGTTCAGTGGGGTAGTTAGAGGGACAGGGAAGGGGTTGGGGTAGTTAGAGGGACAGGGAAGGGGTTGGGGTAGTTCAGTAGGGTAGTTAGAGGGACAGGGAAGGGGTTGGGGTAGTTCAGTGGGGTAGTTAGAGGGACAGGGAAGGGGTTGGGGTAGTTAGAGGGACAGGGAAGGGGTTGTGGTAGTTAGAGGGACAGGGAAGGGGTTGGGGTAGTTCAGTGGGGTAGTTAGAGGGACAGGGAAGGGGTTGGGGTAGTTCAGTGGGGTAGTTAGAGGGACAGGGAAGGGGTTGGGGTAGTTAGAGGGACAGGGAAGGGGTTGGGGTAGTTCAGTAGGGTAGTTAGAGGGACAGGGAAGGGGTTGGGGTAGTTCAGTGGGGTAGTTAGAGGGACAGGGAAGGGGTTGGGGTAGTTAGAGGGACAGGGAAGGGGTTGGGGTAGTTCAGTAGGGTAGTTAGAGGGACAGGGAAGGGGTTGGGGTAGTTCAGTGGGGTAGTTAGAGGGACAGGGAAGGGGTTGGGGTAGTTCAGTGGGGTAGTTAGAGGGACAGGGAAGGGGTTGGGGTAGTTAGAGGGACAGGGAAGGGGTTGGGGTAGTTCAGTAGGGTAGTTAGAGGGACAGGGAAGGGGTTGGGGTAGTTCAGTGGGGTAGTTAGAGGGACAGGGAAGGGGTTGGGGTAGTTAGAGGGACAGGGAAGGGGTTGGGGTAGTTCAGTAGGGTAGTTAGAGGGACAGGGAAGGGGTTGGGGTAGTTCAGTGGGGTAGTTAGAGGGACAGGGAAGGGGTTGGGGTAGTTAGAGGGACAGGGAAGGGGTTGGGGTAGTTAGAGGGACAGGGAAGGGGTTGGGGTAGTTCAGTGGGGTAGTTAGAGGGACAGGGAAGGGGTTGGGGTAGTTAGAGGGACAGGGAAGGGGTTGGGGTAGTTAGAGGGACAGGGAAGGGGTTGGGGTAGTTCAGTGGGGTAGTTAGAGGGACAGGGAAGGGGTTGGGGTAGTTCAGTGGGGTAGTTAGAGGGACAGGGAAGGGGTTGGGGTAGTTAGAGGGACAGGGAAGGGGTTGGGGTAGTTAGAGGGACAGGGAAGGGGTTGGGGTAGTTCAGTAGGGTAGTTAGAGGGACAGGGAAGGGGTTGGGGTAGTTCAGTAGGGTAGTTAGAGGGACAGGGAAGGGGTTGGGGTAGTTCAGTAGGGTAGTTAGAGGGACAGGGAAGGGGTTGGGGTAGTTCAGTGGGGTAGTTAGAGGGACAGGGAGGGGGTTGGGGTAGTTAGAGAGACAGGGAAGGGGTTGGGGTAGTTAGAGGGACAGGGAAGGGGTTGGGGTAGTTAGAGGGACAGGGAAGGGGTTGGGGTAGTTAGAGGGACAGGGAAGGGGTTGGGGTAGTTAGAGGGACAGGGACGGGGTTGGGGTAGTTAGAGGGACAGGGAAGGGGTTGGGGTAGTTCAGTAGGGTAGTTAGAGGGACAGGGAAGGGGTAGTTCAGTAGGGTAGTTAGAGGGACAGGGAAGGGGTTGGGGTAGTTAGAGGGACAGGGACGGGGTTGGGGTAGTTAGAGGGACAGGGAAGGGGTTGGGGTAGTTCAGTAGGGTAGTTAGAGGGACAGGGAAGGGGTTGGGGTAGTTAGAGGGACAGGGAAGGGGTTGGGGTAGTTAGAGGGACAGGGAAGGGGTTGGGGTAGTTCAGTAGGGTAGTTAGAGGGACAGGGAAGGGGTTGGGGTAGTTCAGTAGGGTAGTTAGAGGGACAGGGAAGGGGTAGTTCAGTAGGGTAGTTAGAGGGACAGGGAAGGGGTTGGGGTAGTTAGAGGGACAGGGAAGGGGTTGGGGTAGTTAGAGGGACAGGGAAGGGGTTGGGGTAGTTAGAGGGACAGGGAAGGGGTTGGGATAGTTCAGTAGGGTAGTTAGAGGGACAGGGAAGGGGTTGGGGTAGTTAGAGGGACAGGGATGGGGTTGGGGTAGTTCAGTAGGGTAGTTAGAGGGACAGGGAAGGGGTTGGGGTAGTTAGAGGGACAGGGAAGGGGTTGGGGTAGTTAGAGGGACAGGGAAGGGGTTGGGGTAGTTCAGTAGGGTAGTTAGAGGGACAGGGAAGGGGTTGGGGTAGTTAGAGGGACAGGGAAGGGGTTGGGGTAGTTAGAGGGACAGGGAAGGGGTTGAGGTAGTTAGAGGGACAGGGAAGGGGTTGGGGTAGTTAGAGGGACAGGGAAGGGGTTGGGGTAGTTAGAGGGACAGGGAAGGGGTTGGGGTAGTTAGAGGGACAGGGACGGGGTTGGGGTAGTTCAGTAGGGTAGTTAGAGGGACAGGGAAGGGGTTGGGGTAGTTCAGTAGGGTAGTTAGAGGGACAGGGACGGGGTTGGGGTAGTTCAGTAGGGTAGTTAGAGGGACAGGGACGGGGTTGGGGTAGTTCAGTAGGGTAGTTAGAGGGACAGGGAAGGGGTTGGGGTAGTTAGAGGGACAGGGAAGGGGTTGGGGTAGTTAGAGGGACAGGGAAGGGGTTGGGGTAGTTAAGTAGGGTAGTTAGAGGGACAGGGAAGGGGTTGGGGTAGTTAGAGGGACAGGGACGGGGTTGGGGTAGTTCAGTAGGGTAGTTAGAGGGACAGGGAAGGGGTTGGGGTAGTTCAGTAGGGTAGTTAGAGGGACAGGGAAGGGGTAGTTCAGTAGGGTAGTTAGAGGGACAGGGAAGGGGTTGGGGTAGTTAGAGGGACAGGGAAGGGGTTGGGGTAGTTAGAGGGACAGGGAAGGGGTTGGGGTAGTTAGAGGGAAAGGGACGGGGTTGGGGTAGTTAGAGGGACAGGGACGGGGTTGGGGTGGTTAGAGGGACAGGGAAGGGGTTGGGGTAGTTAGAGGGACAGGGAAGGGGTTGGGGTAGTTAGAGGGACAGGGAAGGGGTAGTTCAGTAGGGTAGTTAGAGGGACAGGGAAGGGGTTGGGGTAGTTAGAGAGACAGGGAAGGGGTTGGGGTAGTTCAGTAGGGTAGTTAGAGGGACAGGGAAGGGGTTGGGGTAGTTAGAGGGACAGGGAAGGGGTTGGGGTAGTTAGAGAGACAGGGAAGGGGTTGGGGTAGTTCAGTAGGGTAGTTAGAGGGACAGGGAAGGGGTTGGGGTAGTTAGAGGGACAGGGAAGGGGTTGGGGTAGTTAGAGGGACAGGGAAGGGGTTGGGGTAGTTCAGTAGGGTAGTTAGAGGGACAGGGAAGGGGTTGGGGTAGTTCAGTAGGGTAGTTAGAGGGACAGGAAAGGGGTAGTTCAGTGGGGTAGTTAGAGGGACAGGGAAGGGGTTGGGGTAGTTAGAGGGACAGGGAAGGGGTAGTTCAGTGGGGTAGTTAGAGGGACAGGGAAGGGGTTGGGGTAGTTAGAGGGACAGGGAAGGGGTTGGGGTAGTTCAGTACGGTAGTTAGAGGAGCAGGGAAGGGGTTGGGGTAGTTAGAGGGACAGGGAAGGGGTTGGGGTAGTTAGAGGGACAGGGAAGGGGTTGGGGTAGTTAGAGGGACAGCGAAGGGGTTGGGGTAGTTCAGTAGGGTAGTTAGAGGGACAGGGAAGGGGGTAGTTCAGTAGGGTAGTTAGAGGGACAGGGAAGGGGTTGGGGTAGTTCAGTAGGGTAGTTAGAGGGACAGGGAAGGGGTTGGGGTAGTTCAGTGGGGTAGTTAGAGGGACAGGGACGGGGTTGGGGTAGTTCAGTAGGGTAGTTAGAGGGACAGGGAAGGGGTTGGGGTAGTTAGAGGGACAGGGAAGGGGTTGGGGTAGTTCAGTAGGGTAGTTAGAGGGACAGGGAAGGGGTTGGGGTAGTTAGAGGGACAGGGAAGGGGTTGGGGTAGTTAGAGGGACAGGGAAGGGGTTGGGGTAGTTAGAGGGACAGGGAAGGGGTTGGGGTAGTTAGAGGGACAGGGAAGGGGTAGTTCAGTAGGGTAGTTAGAGGGACAGGGAAGGGGTTGGGGTAGTTAGAGAGACAGGGAAGGGGGTAGTTCAGTAGGGTAGTTAGAGGGACAGGGAAGGGGTTGGGGTAGTTAGAGGGACAGGGAAGGGGTTGGGGTAGTTCAGTGGGGTAGTTAGAGGGACAGGGAAGGGGTTGGGGTAGTTAGAGGGACAGGGAAGGGGTTGGGGTAGTTAGAGGGACAGGGAAGGGGTTGGGGTAGTTCAGTAGGGTAGTTAGAGGGACAGGGAAGGGGTTGGGGTAGTTAGAGGGACAGGGAAGGGGTTGGGGTAGTTCAGTAGGGTAGTTAGAGGGACAGGGAAGGGGTTGGGGTAGTTAGAGGGACAGGGAAGGGGTTGGGGTAGTTAGAGGGACAGGGAAGGGGTTGGGGTAGTTCAGTAGGGTAGTTAGAGGGACAGGGAAGGGGTTGGGGTAGTTCAGTGGGGTAGTTAGAGGGACAGGGAAGGGGTTGGGGTAGTTCAGTAGGGTAGTTAGAGGGACAGGGAAGGGGGTAGTTCAGTAGGGTAGTTAGAGGGACAGGGAAGGGGTAGTTCAGTAGGGTAGTTAGAGGGACAGGGAAGGGGGTAGTTCAGTAGGGTAGTTAGAGGGACAGGGGAGGGGTAGTTCAGTAGGGTAGTTAGAGGGACAGGGAAGGGGTAGTTCAGTAGGGTAGTTAGAGGGACAGGGAAGGGGTTGGGGTAGTTAGAGGGACAGGGAAGGGGTTGGGGTAGTTCAGTAGGGTAGTTAGAGGGACAGGGAAGGGGTTGGGGTAGTTAGAGGGACAGGGAAGGGGTTGGGGTAGTTAGAGAGACAGGGAAGGCGTAGTTCAGTAGGGTAGTTAGAGGGACAGGGAAGGGGTTGGGGTAGTTAGAGGGACAGGGAAGGGGTTGGGGTAGTTAGAGGGACAGGGAAGGGGTTGGGGTAGTTAGAGGGACAGGGAAGGGGTAGTTCAGTAGGGTAGTTAGAGGGACAGGGAAGGGGTAGTTCAGTAGGGTAGTTAGAGGGACAGGGAAGGGGTTGGGGTAGTTAGAGGGACAGGGAAGGGGTTGGGGTAGTTCAGTAGGGTAGTTAGAGGGACAGGGAAGGGGTTGGGGTAGTTCAGTGGGGTAGTTAGAGGGACAGGGAAGGGGTTGGGGTAGTTAGAGGGACAGGGAAGGGGTTGGGGTAGTTCAGTAGGGTAGTTAGAGGGACAGGGAAGGGGTTGGGGTAGTTCAGTGGGGTAGTTAGAGGGACAGGGAAGGGGTTGGGGTAGTTCAGTGGGGTAGTTAGAGGGACAGGGAAGGGGTTGGGGTAGTTAGAGGGACAGGGAAGGGGTTGGGGTAGTTCAGTAGGGTAGTTAGAGGGACAGGGAAGGGGTTGGGGTAGTTCAGTGGGGTAGTTAGAGGGACAGGGAAGGGGTTGGGGTAGTTAGAGGGACAGGGAAGGGGTTGGGGTAGTTCAGTAGGGTAGTTAGAGGGACAGGGAAGGGGTTGGGGTAGTTCAGTGGGGTAGTTAGAGGGACAGGGAAGGGGTTGGGGTAGTTAGAGGGACAGGGAAGGGGTTGGGGTAGTTAGAGGGACAGGGAAGGGGTTGGGGTAGTTCAGTGGGGTAGTTAGAGGGACAGGGAAGGGGTTGGGGTAGTTAGAGGGACAGGGAAGGGGTTGGGGTAGTTAGAGGGACAGGGAAGGGGTTGGGGTAGTTCAGTGGGGTAGTTAGAGGGACAGGGAAGGGGTTGGGGTAGTTCAGTGGGGTAGTTAGAGGGACAGGGAAGGGGTTGGGGTAGTTAGAGGGACAGGGAAGGGGTTGGGGTAGTTAGAGGGACAGGGAAGGGGTTGGGGTAGTTCAGTAGGGTAGTTAGAGGGACAGGGAAGGGGTTGGGGTAGTTCAGTAGGGTAGTTAGAGGGACAGGGAAGGGGTTGGGGTAGTTCAGTAGGGTAGTTAGAGGGACAGGGAAGGGGTTGGGGTAGTTCAGTGGGGTAGTTAGAGGGACAGGGAGGGGGTTGGGGTAGTTAGAGAGACAGGGAAGGGGTTGGGGTAGTTAGAGGGACAGGGAAGGGGTTGGGGTAGTTAGAGGGACAGGGAAGGGGTTGGGGTAGTTAGAGGGACAGGGAAGGGGTTGGGGTAGTTAGAGGGACAGGGACGGGGTTGGGGTAGTTAGAGGGACAGGGAAGGGGTTGGGGTAGTTCAGTAGGGTAGTTAGAGGGACAGGGAAGGGGTAGTTCAGTAGGGTAGTTAGAGGGACAGGGAAGGGGTTGGGGTAGTTAGAGGGACAGGGACGGGGTTGGGGTAGTTAGAGGGACAGGGAAGGGGTTGGGGTAGTTCAGTAGGGTAGTTAGAGGGACAGGGAAGGGGTTGGGGTAGTTAGAGGGACAGGGAAGGGGTTGGGGTAGTTCAGTAGGGTAGTTAGAGGGACAGGGAAGGGGTTGGGGTAGTTCAGTAGGGTAGTTAGAGGGACAGGGAAGGGGTAGTTCAGTAGGGTAGTTAGAGGGACAGGGAAGGGGTTGGGGTAGTTAGAGGGACAGGGAAGGGGTTGGGGTAGTTAGAGGGACAGGGAAGGGGTTGGGGTAGTTAGAGGGACAGGGAAGGGGTTGGGATAGTTCAGTAGGGTAGTTAGAGGGACAGGGAAGGGGTTGGGGTAGTTAGAGGGACAGGGACGGGGTTGGGGTAGTTCAGTAGGGTAGTTAGAGGGACAGGGAAGGGGTTGGGGTAGTTAGAGGGACAGGGAAGGGGTTGGGGTAGTTAGAGGGACAGGGAAGGGGTTGGGGTAGTTCAGTAGGGTAGTTAGAGGGACAGGGAAGGGGTTGGGGTAGTTAGAGGGACAGGGAAGGGGTTGGGGTAGTTAGAGGGACAGGGAAGGGGTTGAGGTAGTTAGAGGGACAGGGAAGGGGTTGGGGTAGTTAGAGGGACAGGGAAGGGGTTGGGGTAGTTAGAGGGACAGGGAAGGGGTTGGGGTAGTTAGAGGGACAGGGACGGGGTTGGGGTAGTTCAGTAGGGTAGTTAGAGGGACAGGGAAGGGGTTGGGGTAGTTCAGTAGGGTAGTTAGAGGGACAGGGACGGGGTTGGGGTAGTTCAGTAGGGTAGTTAGAGGGACAGGGACGGGGTTGGGGTAGTTCAGTAGGGTAGTTAGAGGGACAGGGAAGGGGTTGGGGTAGTTAGAGGGACAGGGAAGGGGTTGGGGTAGTTAGAGGGACAGGGAAGGGGTTGGGGTAGTTAAGTAGGGTAGTTAGAGGGACAGGGAAGGGGTTGGGGTAGTTAGAGGGACAGGGACGGGGTTGGGGTAGTTCAGTAGGGTAGTTAGAGGGACAGGGAAGGGGTTGGGGTAGTTCAGTAGGGTAGTTAGAGGGACAGGGAAGGGGTAGTTCAGTAGGGTAGTTAGAGGGACAGGGAAGGGGTTGGGGTAGTTAGAGGGACAGGGAAGGGGTTGGGGTAGTTAGAGGGACAGGGAAGGGGTTGGGGTAGTTAGAGGGAAAGGGACGGGTTTGGGGTAGTTAGAGGGACAGGGACGGGGTTGGGGTGGTTAGAGGGACAGGGAAGGGGTTGGGGTAGTTAGAGGGACAGGGAAGGGGTTGGGGTAGTTAGAGGGACAGGGAAGGGGTAGTTCAGTAGGGTAGTTAGAGGGACAGGGAAGGGGTTGGGGTAGTTAGAGAGACAGGGAAGGGGTTGGGGTAGTTCAGTAGGGTAGTTAGAGGGACAGGGAAGGGGTTGGGGTAGTTAGAGGGACAGGGAAGGGGTTGGGGTAGTTAGAGAGACAGGGAAGGGGTTGGGGTAGTTCAGTAGGGTAGTTAGAGGGACAGGGAAGGGGTTGGGGTAGTTAGAGGGACAGGGAAGGGGTTGGGGTAGTTAGAGGGACAGGGAAGGGGTTGGGGTAGTTCAGTAGGGTAGTTAGAGGGACAGGGAAGGGGTTGGGGTAGTTCAGTAGGGTAGTTAGAGGGACAGGAAAGGGGTAGTTCAGTGGGGTAGTTAGAGGGACAGGGAAGGGGTTGGGGTAGTTAGAGGGACAGGGAAGGGGTAGTTCAGTGGGGTAGTTAGAGGGACAGGGAAGGGGTTGGGGTAGTTAGAGGGACAGGGAAGGGGTTGGGGTAGTTCAGTACGGTAGTTAGAGGAGCAGGGAAGGGGTTGGGGTAGTTAGAGGGACAGGGAAGGGGTTGGGGTAGTTAGAGGGACAGGGAAGGGGTTGGGGTAGTTAGAGGGACAGCGAAGGGGTTGGGGTAGTTCAGTAGGGTAGTTAGAGGGACAGGGAAGGGGGTAGTTCAGTAGGGTAGTTAGAGGGACAGGGAAGGGGTTGGGGTAGTTCAGTAGGGTAGTTAGAGGGACAGGGAAGGGGTTGGGGTAGTTCAGTGGGGTAGTTAGAGGGACAGGGACGGGGTTGGGGTAGTTCAGTAGGGTAGTTAGAGGGACAGGGAAGGGGTTGGGGTAGTTAGAGGGACAGGGAAGGGGTTGGGGTAGTTCAGTAGGGTAGTTAGAGGGACAGGGAAGGGGTTGGGGTAGTTAGAGGGACAGGGAAGGGGTTGGGGTAGTTAGAGGGACAGGGAAGGGGTTGGGGTAGTTAGAGGGACAGGGAAGGGGTTGGGGTAGTTAGAGGGACAGGGAAGGGGTAGTTCAGTAGGGTAGTTAGAGGGACAGGGAAGGGGTTGGGGTAGTTAGAGAGACAGGGAAGGGGGTAGTTCAGTAGGGTAGTTAGAGGGACAGGGAAGGGGTTGGGGTAGTTAGAGGGACAGGGAAGGGGTTGGGGTAGTTCAGTGGGGTAGTTAGAGGGACAGGGAAGGGGTTGGGGTAGTTAGAGGGACAGGGAAGGGGTTGGGGTAGTTAGAGGGACAGGGAAGGGGTTGGGGTAGTTCAGTAGGGTAGTTAGAGGGACAGGGAAGGGGTTGGGGTAGTTAGAGGGACAGGGAAGGGGTTGGGGTAGTTCAGTAGGGTAGTTAGAGGGACAGGGAAGGGGTTGGGGTAGTTAGAGGGACAGGGAAGGGGTTGGGGTAGTTAGAGGGACAGGGAAGGGGTTGGGGTAGTTCAGTAGGGTAGTTAGAGGGACAGGGAAGGGGTTGGGGTAGTTCAGTGGGGTAGTTAGAGGGACAGGGAAGGGGTTGGGGTAGTTCAGTAGGGTAGTTAGAGGGACAGGGAAGGGGGTAGTTCAGTAGGGTAGTTAGAGGGACAGGGAAGGGGTAGTTCAGTAGGGTAGTTAGAGGGACAGGGAAGGGGGTAGTTCAGTAGGGTAGTTAGAGGGACAGGGGAGGGGTAGTTCAGTAGGGTAGTTAGAGGGACAGGGAAGGGGTAGTTCAGTAGGGTAGTTAGAGGGACAGGGAAGGGGTTGTGGTAGTTAGAGGGACATGGAAGGGGTTGGGGTAGTTCAGTAGGGTAGTTAGAGGGACAGGGAAGGGGTTGGGGTAGTTAGAGGGACAGGGAAGGGGTTGGGGTAGTTAGAGAGACAGGGAAGGCGTAGTTCAGTAGGGTAGTTAGAGGGACAGGGAAGGGGTTGGGGTAGTTAGAGGGACAGGGAAGGGGTTGGGGTAGTTAGAGGGACAGGGAAGGGGTTGGGGTAGTTAGAGGGACAGGGAAGGGGTAGTTCAGTAGGGTAGTTAGAGGGACAGGGAAGGGGTAGTTCAGTAGGGTAGTTAGAGGGACAGGGAAGGGGTTGGGGTAGTTAGAGGGACAGGGAAGGGGTTGGGGTAGTTCAGTAGGGTAGTTAGAGGGGGTCAGTGTTGGTCCTGGTGGGTATTGGATACAGGGGGACTGAGGGACGAGGGTCACAAAGAGAGATACTCTACCTGTGTTTTGTTGGCCATCCTCCACTGCCTCACCTGTGTGTTGGTTTATAGAACCATAGATAACAAGAGAGTAAGGAGACGAAAAGGACCCAGAGCTTAGTGTACAGCTGGCCACTTCCCACATCAGGCCACACCTACAGCAGCCAGTAGGCACATCGTATACATAGGTCATTGTGTTTGGACAGAGTTGTTTTAGAGTAGCATCACCCTACCAAAGAGATTCAAACCTATCCAAGATGGACACTTTACCTCTACCGGGAAGTGCCTTTCATCAGTCAATAGTTGGAGCAGTTCTACCAGGAAGTGCCTTTCATCAGTCAATAGTTGGAGCAGTTCTACCAGGAAGTGCCTTTCATCAGTCAATAGTTGGAGCAGTTCTACCAGGAAGTGCCTTCCATCAGTCAATAGTTGGAGCAGTTCTACCAGGAAGTGCCTTCCATCAGTCAATAGTTGGAGCAGTTTAAGTAACTAATAATCTGATGATAATAATAATAATAATAATAATATAATTAATGATAATAATACTAATACTAATACTATTAATGATACTAATAATAATAATATTATTATTATTATTAACAATAATTATATTTATAATAAAAAGAAGTGACACCAAGGAAAGGAAGGGAGAAGGAGGGAGGGACGTACCTTTCTTCTCCTTCTTCTCCTCCTCTACAGGTTCTCCGGCCCCCAGCAGTGTGAAGATGATGCCAGTCTGAGAGTTGACCCCCACAGCTGTTACCAGCATCCTGCCTGAACCCTCCATCACATGGGTACCTGTAGACAGACACACACACACACACAAACACGCACACACAAACACACAAACAGGGAGATTATGAAACAGAGGGAATTATTATATCCTACATCAATGTATGATTGGCTGTCAAAGAGAAAAGAAAACTGTAAACAACACCAACACTCATAGACACACATTTACACCAAGATAACCAGGTGTCACATGGACATGGGTATAAAGACAGTAATTACATGATAGAGTTGACAGAAAGAGAGATTTACAGAGAGAGAGAGAGAGAGAGAGAGAGAGAGAGAGAGAGAGAGAGAGAGAGAGAGAGAGACACAGAGAGAGAGAGAGACACAGAGAGAGAGAGAGAGAGAGAGAGAGAGAGAGAGAGAGAGAGAGAGAGAGAGAGAGAGAGACAGAGAGAGAGAGAGAGAGAGAGAGAGAGAGACAGAGACAGAGACAGAGAAAGAGAAAGAGAGAGAGAGAGAGAGAGAGAGAGAGAGAGGAGAGAGAAAGAGAGAGAGAGAGAGTCATGCTCAACATGAGCTCCTGATATATTTGATTTTTTTGGGTTTTCAGAATGAGATAAACACTCTAATCGAAGAAGAATTCCAGACAGGAAGTAATGAACAACAACTCTATTAATTCAGAATAGAAAAAAAAGTAACTTTGCGCCTCAAGTTAAGAAGTTTTGAGTCTAGCTAGCTAGCTACACAACAAAGACCTAGCCAGCAGACTAACAAGCTAGCCAGAAGAAACGAGCTAGAACAAACCTAGCAAGGGCAGGTAATACAACTACATCAAACGACCAAACTGGGTGAGGGAACCAAAAAGGAGCACGGACTAACTGCAAACATATCTTCAGTTTTTTTGTGTGAGGATTTTTCACTCTTTTTGCAGTTTTTTGAACTAAAGTAGCGCGAACAGCAGACGAACAAATCGGTTGCCATGGCAACGGGGCAGCAGAACAGCGCAGCAGCAGCGGTAGTAGCAGAGCGCACAGACACCGTTTCCCCACTCCCCCTCAGCGCAGAATCCATTCTCTACCCAAAAAAGGCCAAAAATGACACAATGAGGAAAGCTTTCAAACAGAAACTACTAGAGGAGAGGCCAGAAACCCTTTTTGCAGACCTCTACAAAAACGGTGACGTGAGTAATCTCATCTTTCTCACTGACCAGCCAAATGCATGGCGCTCAGCAGTCTGCTCTCACTACCCATGCATAAAGAAAGAGGGAATCTGTAATGGGTGGAAGCTGAAAATCAAAGAGACAGACGACCCTGACAGCACCATGATAACAATCAACCTCTACAAGACTGGGACTGTCATGGTGCAAGGAAACATTAGGCTGTTTGAAACAGACTTTCAGACCATTAAGGAGAGAGCGGAGAGAGAGAAGAACACCACCAGTGACATACCCTCCCACAAGACAAACTCCACCAGCACCACCCTCACCCCTACCCTCCCCACCCCAAAAGGCACATCCAGCACCTCTCTTCCCACCATAGTGGAGGACACGCCCCAGGAGGAGAGCAACCCCCTCAGTGCAGAGCAGGCTCAGGCCCTCCTCACCACCATGGCTGCCATGAGGGATGAGTTCACCAAACTGGAGGGGGAGGTGGTCCTGCTCAGGGAGAGCGTGAGCAAGCAGCAACCAGACAACCACACCTTAGAGGAGCTCCTAACCAAGGTGAGGACAGAGCAGGACAGCAGCCTTGCAACACAGCTGAAAGAGGTTCAGCAAGAGAGAGACGGACTCAAGAGAGAGCTGGCTGATCTAACAAAGGAGGTGAGAGAGCTCCAAAAAGACAGGCAGAGCAGCAATAAGGAGCTGACCACACTAAGAGAGGAGCTGCAGGAGAGAAAGAGAACAGAGGACAGGCTGCAGGAGCAGATAGATCACCACCCTATGACCTGCCCTCACACAGCAGAGGAGCCCAGCTCAACCAGCCAGACTTCCCCAGCCCTGCCCTCACACAGCAGAGGAGCCCAGCTCAACCAGCCAGACTTCCCCAGCCCTGCCTGCTGCACCCCTCCTCCCCAACCCACAGAACAGCCTCCCACTGACAGTGGCACCGACACAGACCAGCCACACCCCAGCTCCAACACCCACCAGCCCCCACTCTGCCCCCCCCAGTCCAGAAGAAACACTGGCTGACATCGTCCTGTTAATGGACTCAAATGGGAAGTATGTTAAGGAGAAGAAACTTTTCCCTAGACACAAAACGAGAAAGGTGTGGTGCCCAACAACGCAGAGTGCCATGGAGTTGCTTGATAAGGCCCATCTCGGGTCGCCAAGCCACATAATCATACATACCGGAAGCAACGACCTGCGTGCTCAGCAGGAGAGGGTGGCGACTTCACTACGGGGAGTGATTGAGAAGGCCTCCGCAATCTTCCCCAACTCAAGAATCATAGTGTCAACCCTTCTACAGAGGAGGGACTTCCACCCTGCCACAATCCAAAGAATAAACGCCAGCCTATCCCGGGACTGTGCCCTGCGACCCAATGTACACTTGGCCCACCATCCCACCCTCGACCTGGACTGTCTCTATGACCATGTTCACCTGTACAGGGAGACAGTCCCCATCCTTGCCAAGACTCTCAAGGACGTCGCTTTAAACCGCAGCCCGACCTCTCCACCCAGGAACAGCGGAGCAATCTCCACCCCGCCGAGATCACCGAGACAACACCCCGGACCAGCACCCTGGACCCCCCAGCCACGACCACAGCACCACCAACCTCAATGCCCACTACAGCCAGCGCAGCACAGACCACCCCAGCTCAGCTTCAGAGCCACCCAGACGAGGCCTCCCACCCCCCTGCCCCCCACCGCAGATCCACACCTGAAGGAGCCACAGCCCAGCAGGCAGAGCTACGCACAGGCTGTGAGAGGAGCAACTGGCCCAGCCCCCACCAACCAAATGAGTGACATTAAACAAATGCTGAGTCTACTATGCTCACATGTGATAGGCCGAGGGTCATGGTAAGATGAGCACAAGAACACCACCATCCTCACACTACACCCACCCAAGTGGCATGACACAAATTCTATCTTAAATGATAAACAAATCACATTTGCAAAATAAGAGTTTACTTTAATTGAAAAATCCTGTTTTAATGGTTCTTCTTGGATTGTGAATGTTTGTCTCATTTTGAAAGGTAAAGAAAAGAAAAAGAAAAATAGTTATGAAGTCTTTTTACGTTGCATGTTGGAATATACAAGGATTGAAGTCCTCTGCTTTTGGGCTAAAGAGCAGAAACCCAGACTTCCTGAAAGAAATTGATGATGTTGATATTGTAGTACTACAGGAAACATGGTGCAGAGGTGATGTTTCCACTGGCTGTCCACTAGGTTATAGGGAGATAATCATACCATCCACTAAATTAAAAGGAATCAAACAGGGCAGAGACTCAGGGGGAATGTTAATATGGTATAAATCTGAACTAATTAATTCAATCGAATTGATCAAAACAGGAGAATCCTTTATCTGGTTAAAAATCAACAAGGAGGCTATCTTGACAGATAAAAATGTCTTCCTCTGTGCCACATACATTCCCCCCTCAGAGTCACCCTACTTCAATGAAGAGAGCTTCTCCATTCTAGAGGGGGAAATTAGTCACTTTCAGGCCCAAGGCAACGTACTGGTCTGTGGAGACCTGAATGCTAGAATAGCAGAAGAACAAGACACTATTAACAGTCATGGGGATAAACACCTACCAGGAAGCAATAACCTTTCCCTCCCCACATACCCCCACAGAAACAACTATGACAAAGTGAAAAACAAAAACGGAGTACAGCTCCTGAGGCTCTGTCGAACACTGGGTCTGTACATAGTCAATGGCAGGCTGAGAGGAGACTCTTTTGGTAGGTACACCTACAGCTCATCCCTTGGCAGCAGCACTGTAGACTACTTCCTCACCGACCTAAACCCAGAGTCTCTCAGAGCCTTCACAGTCAGCCCACTAACACCTCTCTCAGACCACAGTAAAATCACAGTGTATCTGAGAAGAGCAGAACCCAACCATGAAGCATCACGGCCCAATAAATTTCATGGTACTAAACAAGCCTATAGATGGAGTGCAAACAGTACAGACATCTACCAAAAAGCAATTAGTAGCCAAAAAATACAATCTCTCCTGGACAACTTTTTAACCTCATTTAATTAAACAAACCTCATCATGAGGAATTGGCTATCCAAAATGGGGATATGTGGAGAAATCACTTTGCAAACCTCTACAGCAATATAACAAAGAGCCCAGAACAAAAAGATATACAAGAAAAATTACAAATCCTTGAATTAGCAGTCAAAGACTATCAGAATCCTGTGGATACCCCAATTACAGAAGAAGAATTATTGGAAAAACTATGCAATCTCCAACCCAAAAAGGCCTGTGGTGCTGATGGTATTTTAAATGAAATGATCAAATATACAGACCACAAATTCAAATTGGCTATACTCAAACTCTTCAACATTATCCTCACTGCAGGTATTTTCCCCGATATTTGGAACCAGGGATTGATCACACCAATCTATAAAAATGGAGACAAATTTGACCCAAATAATTACAGAGGAATTTGCGTTAACAGCAACTTGGGGAAAATTCTCTGCAGTATTATAAATAGCAGACTACATCATTTCCTTGACGAACACAACGTCCTGAGCAGAAGCCAGATTGGATTTCTAAAAAATTATCGTACAACAGACCACATT
>NW_024059246.1:0-5000 GCF_016432855.1 Salvelinus namaycush | reverse complement strand
GCCCTCTGTCTCTGTACAGCCCTGTGTGGATGAACCAGTGTCCTCTGTCTCTGTACAACCCTGTGTGGATGAACCAGTGAGAGCTGGTCAAACTTTTAGCTTTCTGCCATTCTCAGTGCAGGTGGTACATAAAGCCCTGAAATCCTTAGATCAAAGAAAGCCTGCAGGTCCTGATGTTTTGGATCCCTGCTTTTTAAATCTGGCAGCTGATTTCATAGCTGAACCACTTACATATCTGTTCAATCTAACCCTGGAATGTAATGAAATTCCAAAGATCTGGAAATCAGCATTTGTCCTACCACTTTTAAAAGGGGGAGATCCAACTCTTTTAAATAATTATAGGCCAATCTCAAAGCTGTCACCCCTGGTGAAAATACTTGAAACCCTTGTAAGTGAACAGCTAAAAGAGTTTTTATTTACTAACTCTATTTTATCAATGTACCAATCGGGCTTCAGGAAGAAGCATAGCACAATTACAGCAGCCATGAAGGTTTTAAATGATATCACTGAAGCCCTTGACAAAAAACAGCACTGTGTCTCACTTTTTATTGATCTCTCTAAGGCTTTTGATACAGTTGATCATGCTATACTGAGGCAGAGATTGTTGAGTGTAGGTCTTTCGGAGCATGCAGTTGCATGGTTTGCTAACTATCTGTCTGATAGAACTCAGTGCACTCAATTTGATGGGCTTATGTCTGTTAAATTGTCTGTCCTGAATGGTGTGCCCCAGGGCTCTGTACTTGGTCCTCTCTTATTCACTATTTATATAAATGATTTAGACAGAAATGTCCAAAATGCACAACTTCATTTTTATGCTGATGATACTGTTATTTACTGTTGTGCCTCATCTCTTACAAAAGCTTTCCAGAACTTGCAAACTGCTTTTTATACTGTTCAACATACCTTGTGTCAATTGAAGCTTATCCTCAATACTGACAAAACTAAACTAATGGTGTTTTCTAATGCAAGAAATAGACCTCTGAACCTTTCACCTGTTACTACCTGTCAGGGCAAGGAGATTGAGGTTGTAACCTCATACAAATATCTTGGAATTCTAATTGATGACGGCCTCTCTTTTAAATTGCATATTCAACAACTTACAAAAAAATTGAAGCTGAAATTGGGATTTTATTTTAGGAATAAGGCCTGTTTTTCTTTTGAAGCCAGAAGGAGGCTAGTATCAGCTACATTTATGCCTTTACTAGACTATGGGGATATTTTATATATGAATGCTTCCGCTCAGTGTTTGAGATCAATTGACACTCTTTACCATGGCACTTTGAGATTTATTTTAAACTGCAAAACCCTTACGCACCACTGCACTTTGTATACCAGGGTTGGCTGGCCTTCTCTAGTCACTCGTAGGCTCAGTCACTGGTATACTTTTATTTACAAAGCCATTTTGGGTTTACTACCTTTTTATTTGGGCATTTTTATTGTTCAGAAATGTGGTGGGTACTCTCTTCGTTCACTGGACTTTATCCTGCTAACTGTTCCAAATGTCCGAACTGAATTTGGTAAAAGGTCTTTTATGTACTCTGCGCCATCGTCTTGGAACACCTTACAAAATAATTTTAAACTGGAAGAACTTGTCCCGATTGGTGTTTTTAAATCACTGATGAAGGATTTTGAGGCTGATTCCCTGACCTGTCAATGTTTTTAATTTGCTGTTTTTGATATTGTTATACTCTTGTGAATTCATGAATGGTTTTTACTAGATTACTTGTAGTTTTTCATGTTGTCTGTCTGTAATTTTTTGTAATGACTTGGTGCTGCCTATCTTGGCCAGGACGCTCTTGAAAAAGAGATTTTAAATCTCAATGAGCCCTTCCTGGTTAAATAAAGGTTAAATAAAAAATAAATAAATAAAATAAAAAAATACTATACAGGCCTGGTGTCTATAATAACATACTGCCTGGTAGCATGTATACTATACAGGCCTGGTGTCTATAATAACACACTGCCTGGTAGCATGTATACTATACAGGCCTGGTGTCTATAATAACATACTGCCTGGTAGCATGTAAACTATACATGCCTGGTGTCTATTTCACCATACTGCCTGGTAGCATGTAAACTATACATGCCTGGTGTCTATTTCACCATACTGCCTGGTAGCATGTATACTATACAGGCATGGTGTCTATAATAACATACTGCCTGGTAGCATGTATACTATACAGGCCTGGTGTCTATAATAACATACTGCCTGGTAGCATGCAAACTATACAGGCCTGGTGTCTATAATAACATACTGCCTGGTAGCATGTATACTATACAGGCCTGGTGTCTATAATAACATACTGCCTGGTAGCATGTAAACTATACAGGCCTGGTGTCTATAATAACACACTGCCTGGTAGCATGTATACTATACAGGCCTGGTGTCTATAATAACATACTGTCTGGTAGCATGTAAACTATACATGCCTGGTGTCTATAATAACATACTGCCTGGTAGCATGTAAACTATACATGCCTGGTGTCTATAATAACATACTGCCTGGTAGCATGTATACTATACAGGCCTGGTGTCTATTTAACCATACTGCCTGGTAGCATGTATACTATACAGGCATGGTGTCTATAATAACATACTGCCTTGTAGCATGTATACTATACAGGCCTGATGTCTATTTTTACCATACTGCCTGGTAGCATGGTATACTATACAGGCTCGGTGTCTATTTTACCATACTGCCTGGTAGCATGTATACTATACAGGCCTGGTGTCTATAAAAACATACTGCCTGGTAGCATGTAAACTATACATGCCTGGTGTCTATAATAACATACTGCCTGGTAGCATGTAAACTATACATGCCTGGTGTCTATAATAACATACTGCCTGGTAGCATGTATACTATACAGGCCTGGTGTCTATTTTACCATACTGCCTGGTAGCATGTATACTATACAGGCCTGGTGTCTATAATAACATACTGCCTTGTAGCATGTATACTATACAGGCCTGGTGTCTATAATAACATACTGCCTGGTAGCATGTAAACTATACAGGCCTGGTGTCTATAATAACACACTGCCTGGTAGCATGTAAACTATACAGGCCTGGTGTCTATTCCACCATACTGCCTGGTAGCATGTAAACTATACAGGCCTGGTGTCTATTCCACCATACTGCCTGGTAGCATGTAAACTATACAGGCCTGGTGTCTATAATAACCCACTGCCTGGTAGCATGTAAACTATACAGGCCTGGTGTCTATTCCACCATACTGCCTGGTAGCATGTAAACTATACAGGCCTGGTGTCTATAATAACCCACTGCCTGGTAGCATGTAAACTATACAGGCCTGGTGTCTATTCCACCATACTGCCTGGTAGCATGTAAACTATACAGGCCTGGTGTCTATAATAACCCACTGCCTGGTAGCATGTAAACTATACAGGCCTGGTGTCTATTCCACCATACTGCCTGGTAGCATGTAAACTATACAGGCCTGGTGTCTATTTCACCATACTGCCTGGTAGCATGTAAACTATACTGGCCTGGTGTCTATTTCACCATACTGCCTGGTAGCATGTAAACTATACAGGCCTGGTGTCTATTTCACCATACTGCCTGGTAGCATGTAAACTATACAGGCCTGGTGTCTATTTCACCATACTGCCTGGTAGCATGTAAACTATACAGGCCTGGTGTCTATTTCACCATACTGCCTGGTAGCATGTAAACTATACAGGCCTGGTGTCTATTTCACCATACTGCCTGGTAGCATGTAAACTATACAGGCCTGGTGTCTATTTCAACATACTGCCTGGTAGCATGTAAACTATACAGGCCTGGTGTCTATTTCACCATACTGCCTGGTAGCATGTAAACTATACAGGCCTGGTGTCTATTTCAACATACTGCCTGGTAGCATGTAAACTATACAGGCCTGGTGTCTATTTCACCATACTGCCTGGTAGCATGTAAACTATACAGGCCTGGTGTCTATTTCAACATACTGCCTGGTAGCATGTAAACTATACAGGCCTGGTGTCTATTTCAACATACTGCCTGGTAGCATGTAAACTATACAGGCCTGATGTCTATTTTTACCAATGTCTCGGCACTATTCATCAGTTTATGGACAACCCAGAACAGTACAGCACATATGGTACTATACGTGCCTAGGTGCAGTGCTTGCTTGTGTATGAGTGCACGTGTGTGTGTGTGTGTGTGTGTGTGTGTGTGTGTGTGTGTGTGTGTGTGTGTGTGTGTGTGTGTGTGTGTGTGTGTGTGTGTGTGTGTGTGTGTGTGTGTGTGTGTGCGTGTGTGTGTGTGTGTGTGTGTGTGTCACTGACCAGACAGCAGCATGGGGTCCTTATCAGCGTCTTTCTTGACGTGATCCGACTCTCCTGTTAGTGAACTCTCGTCTATCTTCAGATCGTTCCCCTGTATCAACACTCCATCCGCTGGAAGCAGGTCACCTGAAACACAACAGCTGTTTTAACAACCAAAAACCTATTTAAGATGTTTTTTGTTGTTGTCACATACGCCAGATAGGTGCAGTGAAATGTGTTGTTTTACAGGGTCAGGCAGACATTTTCTCCACTTTTCTCCAAATGTTACATTTTGAAGTTGCTCCCCCCTCAAATGTTGAGGTATTTGAGGACAGAACGTAAATGGTGTGCCTTTCACTGGGATTGAACACGTGAGCCTGGAGTTTGAGGATTACGCCCATCTGCCACCCCGTTCACAACACACTAGCAACACCCAACCCTACTGGATGTTAATAGCACTCACCGTTGCCCCTAGTGGCTACGTCTTGTACTCAGGCACACAGCTCCCTCATGAGTTACAGGCGCAGAGAAACAACTCTACAGTTAAGGGATTCATTCTGACTGGGTTAAGGGTTAAGGTTTGGGATAAGACACAACTCTACAGTTAAGGGATTCATTCCGACTGGGTTAAGGGTTAAGGTTTGGGATAAGACACAACTCTACAGTTAAGGGATTCATTCCGACTGGTTAAGGGTTAAGGTTTGGGATGA
>NW_024059245.1:0-38700 GCF_016432855.1 Salvelinus namaycush | reverse complement strand
TTTGTCCCGCACATTGAACATAGTTGTGGAGAGTCCCTGTAATCCTAGATTCAGATCATTCAGGTGAGAAAAAACATCCCCCAGATAGGCCAGTCGTGTGAGAAACTCATCATCATGCAAGCAGTCAGACAAGTGAAAATTATGGTCAGTAATGAAGACTTGAAGCTCATCTCTCAATTCAAAATAAGTGTCGATACTTTGCCCCTTGATAACCAGCGCACCTCTGTATGTTGTAAAAGCGTTACATGGTCGCTGCCCATACCATTGCATAATGCAGAAAATACACGAGAGTTCAGGGGCCTTGCTTTAACAAAGTTAACCATTTTCACTGTAGTGTCCAAAACGTCTTTCAAGCTGTCAGGCATTCCCTAGGCAGCAAGAGCCTCTCTGTGGATGCTGCAGTGTACCCAGGTGGCTTGAGAATTGAGAATCCCACACACCTGATTGAACTAATCCCGGGCTTGAGAATCCCACACAGCCCGGTAGCTCTCTAGGACCAAGAATGGTGACCACTGTATTGTGTTGTGTGACCACAACCGTGATACACCCCACCTGTACCTCACACCTCTGGCCAGAAGGGGCAGTGTAGCCAGCTCACCTGTGTAGTCCAGTGGCTGTGTGGTGGTGTCCTGGGCCAGGGGGCGGGCCACCGCTACCCTCACCCCCTTTCTGATGTCATCAAGTGGGCGGGTCTTACGCACCAGCACTCGGGTCACTGCTGCAGGCTTCTGGGGTTCTTTAGGGGGCTGGGGCACCCGCAACTATGGACGTACACACACACACACACACACACACACACACACAAAAGGGTGGCAGGTAGCCTAGCAGTTAGAGGGTTGGGACAGTCACTATAAAGTTGCTACTTCGAAACCCCGAGCCGGAAAGGTGGAAAAATCTGCTCAGTAAATCTCCAACATTAATCTCCACGCTGATAACGTGGACCTGAATTAAGGCAGCCCCCCTCCCCCGCACCTATCTGATTCAGAGGGGTTGGGTTAAATGAGGAAGACACATTTTGGTTGAATGCATTCAGTTGTGCAACTGACTACGTATCCCCTTACTATTATGTATGCATACACACACGTTACGTACACACACACCCACACACACCCACACACACAAACATACACACACGCATTATGTACACACACACACACCCACACACACAAACATACACACACGCATTATGTACACACACACACACACACACACACACACACACACACACACACACACACACACACACACACACACACACACACACACACACACACACACACACACACATTATGTACACATGCACACACACACCTTCTCCAGGTCCTCAGGTCTGATGGCCAGGGCCTGGATGTCCTCTCCTTTAAGAGTGGGGCTCTGAGGCTGCTCTTCACTCAGACACGACGAGAAATCCTCTGACACTTTCAGACGTTTCTTCTCTGGAGACGAGAGGACAGGATGAGGAGAGGAGAGAACCAACTGTTTCATTCCAAGCACATGGGGCCAACATGGCACCTGTTCAAATTCTGAATAATAAACCAAGCTTCCCCATTTCTGAATCTATTTGTTTTGGCTTGCACTCATATGGGGAAAACCACGTTTGCAGTGATGATACACACAGCCAACTACTGAACCAACACTAACCCATAGACCAGACTTAACAAACACTAACCCATAGACCAGACTTAACAAACACTAACCCATAGACCAGACTTAACAAACACTAACCCATAGACCAGGCTTAACAAACACTAACCCCATAGACCAGACTACATCTGAAATGTATAACATGATTTGCTGCTAGCAAAGCTATTGTTACATCACTCACTGACCTCCTGACATTGAGAGAAAGAGAGGAGCAGAATATTCACACACACACACACACACACACATAGTTATGCAATTCTGTTCATCCTCAGCACTCCAACTGCAACAGAGTCTGTCCCTGGTTACCATGACCACCACACAACCCACCGCTTATCTTTTTAGTCTGTCCTTGGTTACCATGACCACCACACAACCCACTGCTTATCTTTTGAGTCTGTCCCTGGTTACCATGACCACCACACAACCCACCGCTCATCTTTTGAGTCTGTCCCTGGTTACCATGACCACCACACAACCCACCGCTCATCTTTTGAGTCTGTCCCTGGTTACCATGACCACCACACAACCCACCGCTCATCTTTTTAGTATGTCCCTGGTTACCATGACCACCACACAACCCACCGCTCACCTTTTGAGTCTGTCCCTGGTTACCATGCCCACCACACAACCCACAGCTCATCTTTTGAGTCTGTCCCTGGTTACCATGACCCCCACACAACCCACCGCTCATCTTTTGAGTCTGTCCCTGGTTACCATGACCACCACACAACCCACCGCTTATCTTTTTAGTCTGTCCCTGGTTACCATGCCCACCACACAACCCACAGCTCATCTTTTGAGTCTGTCCCTGGTTACCATGACCACCACACAACCCACCGCTTATCTTTTGAGTCTGTCCCTGGTTACCATGACCACCACACAACCCACCGCTCATCTTTTGAGTCTGTCCCTGGTTACCATGACCACCACACAACCCACCGCTCATCTTTTTAGTCTGTCCCTGGTTACCATGACCACCACACAACCCACCGCTCATCTTTTGAGTCTGTTCCTGGTTACCATGACCCCCACACAGCCCACCGCTCATCTTTTTAGTCTGCCCTGGTTACCATGCCCACCACACAACCCACCGCTCATCTTTTGAGTCTGTCCCTGGTTACCATGACCACCACACAACCCACCGCTCATCTTTTGAGTCTGTCCCTGGTTACCATGCCCACCACACAACCCACAGCTCATCTTTTGAGTCTGTCCCTGGTTACCATGACCACCACACAACCCACAGCTCATCTTTTGAGTCTGTCCCTGATTACCATGAACACAACTTTTGCTTCTCTACCTTTTGCTTTTCTATCCTTTTCTACCCCCCCCCCTCTCCCTGCCACCTGTTCTGAGGCTCAGCACATTCTGTGTGGTTTTCAGAGGAGGGTAGCACCTTGCGGAGAGTGAGAGAAGGCCACAGAAGGGATAAAAGAAAAACTGCAGGAGTCTCATCCTTCATAGTGGGTGACCTTGGCACACAATGGAAGGCAACTGGGACACTGAGGCTCCACATGCACTCTCTTTTGTGACTGTGTCCTGTTTATGTACACACACACACCACATCAATAAACACACACACACAACGACAGAGCCCCACGTAAACAAATACACACCTATGCCTCGAGAATGTCTCTTTTACAGAGTAAAGACAGGAAATTAGATGTCACTTATTTTATCAGGTAAGTTGAATGAGAACAAATTCTCGTTTCATACATGATTCATGACTATCTACCCGCCCTGCCCCCCCCCCCCCCCCCCCCCACACACACACACACACACACACACACACACACGTATGGACTAACGTTAACGAATAGACAGAGGAAAAGCGGGAGGGGTCAGGATGATAATGTTAAGTGTGCGTGTGTGTATTTAGTTAGCTAGCTAATAGTATAACAGCTATGTTAGCTAGCTATATTCTACATACCTGGCGGGGTCCGAGGTCTCGCCTCCTTTTTGGGAGTTTTGCCAGTGGATTTGGCTAGACTTGCCATTTCAATGCTTAGGCTAGCTAAGGTAACGTCAGTTAGTTGTAACCTAGCTAGTTAGTCAACTCGGCAGCTGAGAAAGTCGTTTTAGTTAGCTCAAGTAAATTGGTGTCACGCAGGGAGACAAGAAAGTTACAATTGTCCCTAAACAGTGACATTTATACAATGTATACAAAAGCAACTTCGTCGTTGAGGAAACTGTTGATAGCTAGCATCTAGCCTTGTCATTCGTGTCTCTTTCTCCCCGCTGCCTCGCTGTACCCATGGCAACGGACGCTTGTTTGCTGTTAAAGGGATGCTCACTTTTTGTCGGACAACAGTCAAATCCAACAGCGCCGAATGAGAATTTCCCTCGAAGAAAATTAAACAAGCCTAATTCTAGGCAGTAGGCAGCATACAGTAACACATAATATATATATATATATATATATATGTGTGTGTGTGTGTGTTGACGGTGCGCTCATGTTTTGTTCCTCAATACCGTAGGCCTTTATTTGTTGGACTATTTCCTCACAAAATGTCATGAAAAGGAAAGAAAATGACATTGATCTGGCCAATAATGAATAGGCTTGTAAGGATTATTTTTGCTCATACAAAAAGGCTAAAGGCCAGATGTGTCACCGTGTGCCAGCAGTTGGTAAACAAATACATATGACTTCTTTGTATGTTGATATTGAATTTAAAACACCAGATCATCACAATCTCCCATAGCCTCAATTTATCCAACCACCACAACGTGCGCAACCCCCCCCCCCCCCCCCCCCCCCCCCCCAGAGTTCCTGTCTTGGCCGTGCACATTGCAGTAGAACTGTCTGCTTCCATTGTTCCAGAATCAGGGAACACTCGGTGTTCTCCCGGAGAACATAACAATCTCTCCGCTTCTGTCAATCAGCAGTTCTGGCAACTAGCTGTTGGGAGAGACGAGCAGATGACCCATGCCGTGTGACGCGGACGAGCCAGGCGCATGCATGGCTATAAAAACAACACCAAAAGACATCTGTTTCTGTACCACACAGACTAGATGTGCGCAAACACACAGGTGTCACGAGGACCACATGTAGTGTCCAAACCTCACAGTTTGGAATATTGCAGGATCCACCCAGGCATCCACACTGCCCTACAGGCCATTATAGGCTACATTTCACATGCCACTTAAGTGAGACAACATTATGGAGGTAAAAGGTAACCCCTCCACTAGCCCACCGACCACCACAACCAACATGCCCGTCGCCCATCAGCGGGCTGAACCTTCTCAGTTCCCCGGGACCAGAGCCCTGAGCCCCGGCTCCTCCAAGGTCCTGCTGGCATACAAAAACGCAACCCAGCACCTGAACTCACCGGGGCTCAAAGCCAGCATGGGTTTCCTTAAAATGGTCACGTGTCAGTGGAAGCACCAGGAAAAGAAGGGGAGGGTGGTGCGGTCCCCAAGCACAGCTAGCTGGCTTCCACCTCCCTCCGATGGCCACTCTTGCAAGAGGTCGCCCCTGGACCAGCTATCTGATCTGGTTCTCCAGGGGCAGATCCGGCTCGGCGAGGACGACCCAAGGCTCGCCCAGGACTCTCGGCAGGACCCGTTGAGCTCCACCAAGCCGCAGAACTGCAGGCGCATCGTGGTTCTGGGTGCGCCCGGGGTGGGCAAGACTTCAATCTTGCGACGGTACCTCTGGGACGGCTTCGCGGAGGAGTACCAGCCCACCTCCGAGGATTTCCTCCGGAAAATGTTCCACATCCGCGGGGAGACGTATCAGATCGACGTACTGGACGCCTCCGGAGAGAGGAGCTTCCCGGCGAAACGCAGGCTCTCCATACTAACCGGTGCGTAACGGGAATGTAGGCTATAACGGGAGTCCTTATCATGGTCTCTATGTTGGAGCGTGCTGGAGGTGCCTCAACAGTAGTTGTTATCGCAGGGTTAAAGATGTAAATGCATACGTATGAATAAGCCTCTCTCTCCGCGTAGATGTGATGTGCGTAAAAGTGGACATGCTTGCTTTATAAACGATGAGAGAGAATATAAATATGTGTATATGGACGTATAAGTTATGGATAGAATAGCATATAGAATATAATAAAACATAATATAATCTTTATCCCAGAAGGAACTTCAGTTCAAATTGCTAATGAGAATATGACAATGTAGGCTATAATGAAAATATAGGCTAAAATAGGCTATACTATTTCGGTCTCCCCCTGTGTTCTTTATAGGTGACATATTCCTTCTGGTCTTCACCCTGGACGACCGGAGCTCTTTCGATGAGGTGTGTGCCCTGCGCACTGAGATCCTCGCGGCCAAAACCAAGCTCCTCAAGCCCACCAGGCCGGGCCAGAGCGCACGGGTCCCCACGGTAGTCTGTGCTAACAAGGTGGACCTGTCCCCAGCGGAGAGAGAACTTTCCCGGGCAGAGGTGCTCCGAGCCCTCGGTGAGGACTGCGCCTACTTCGAGACCTCCGCCAAAGACCGCACTAATCTGGAGGAGGTATTCGAGGCTCTGGCTAAACGGGGCGGGTTGCCAACTGAAACTAGTCCGTCGCAGCACCGCAAAGTTTCGATTCGGTCGTACCAGGCGCTGAAGGAGGGCAGAGTGGCCGGGAGAGGGAGCCAGGCGCCCGGTTGTAAGGCTCCGTGTGGGGCGCTGTATCCGCTCGCTCGACGGCCGAGTTTCAGCACTGATCTCCGTCAAGTCCTCGGCCCCAACTCCGCTCGGAAGCCGGGCAAGCCGCTGGAGAAGTGTCAGATTCAGTGAAGGAGCCAAAGACAGACTGGACTGGTTTATAAGGGTGTGTGGAGCGAGGAAAAACAATCATGTTTGATTTCCACAAATGCATTCTGCTAAATGTAGATATGACTGTGAATAGTATCTGCACCAGGGACTTGAACACTACTAATAGCCTACTAAATGTGCAGAAGTTGTGCAATTGTGTGTCTCAATCTAATGTGAAATATATATTTTTGAAATGAATTAAAAAACATTTTTGATCATGTATTATAGTGTGGTCTCCTTTAGGGGCAGAAGAGGAGAGAGTGTGGTCTCCTTTAGGGGCAGAAGAGGAGAGAGTGGGAGTCTCCTTTAGGGGCAGAAGAGGTATTATAGTGTGGTCTCCTTTAGGGGCAGAAGAGGTATTATAGTGTGGTCTCCTTTAGGGGCAGAAGAGGTATTATAGTGTGGTCTCCTTTAGGGGCAGAAGAGGAGAGAGTGGGAGTCTCCTTTAGGGGCAGAAGAGGAGAGAGTGGGAGTCTCCTTTAGGGGCAGAAGAGGAGAGAGTGTGGTCTCCTTTAGGGGCAGAAGAGGAGAGAGTGTGGTCTCCTTTAGGGGCAGAAGAGGAGAGAGTGGGAGTCTCCTTTAGGGGCAGAAGAGGAGAGAGTGGGAGTCTCCTTTAGGGGCAGAAGAGGTATTATAGTGTGGTCTCCTTTAGGGGCAGAAGAGGAGAGAGTGGGAGTCTCCTTTAGGGGCAGAAGAGGAGAGAGTGGGAGTAAGAGGACAGAGTCAGAGACTTGACTTCATTGACTTTATTGCATAACACATTTCATGAGTTCTACAGACAGAAATAGAGAGCGAGAGAAAGAGAGAGAGAATGGTGGAGAAAGAGAGTGAAAGTGTGTGTGTGCCTGTGTGTGCTTGTGTGTGTGAGTGTGTGTGTGCCTGTGTGTGTGAGTGTGTGTGCTTGTGTGTGTGAGTGTGTGTGCCTGTGTGTGTTAGTGTGTGTGTGTGCCTGTGTGTGCTTATGTGTGTGAGTGTGTGTGTGCCTGTGTGTGCTTGTGTGTGTGAGTGTGTGTGTGCCTGTGTGTGTGAGTGTGTGTGCTTGTGTGTGTGAGTGTGTGTGCCTGTGTGTGAGTGTGTGTGCTTGTGTGTGTGCTTGTGCGTCAGACAGAAAGGCAGAGCAGTATTGACTGCAGCAGAGTCGTGATCAACCAGAGGGTTGTACTGTACTAACTAGCCTACACAACTCACTGCCTGCAGTAGACTGGGCCGTTTCTGGTTGTTAAATCCTCTTTACATTCTGTCTATGAGTCAGATTTTTCACACACAAATACATCTGTAACTCCATACTATAGGCCCTATTCTATATATTCAGCATGATGATGTTGATAGTAATGATGATGATGATGATGGTGGTGAGGATGATGATGACGAAGGTGACGATTAAGTTGTTGTTGATGATGATGAATAGGCGTAATGACACTGACAAAGAGTCATAGGATATTTGTTCAACTGCAATCAGTGCACCGTTGTTCCATGAATGAGGGTGTGTGTGTGTCCTTTGTGAGAGTGTGTGTGTGTGTGTGTCCTTTGTGAGTGTGTGTGTGTGTGTGTCCTTTGTGAGAGTGTGTGTGTGTGTCCTTTGTGAGAGTATGTGTGTTCTTGCAGGGCCGGTGAAAGCCTTTCAACACAACAGGAGTTTCTGAGTTTCCATAAAACAACAGCTCCTTGTTTTTCTGCTATAAGATTTCCACTCGTATAATCTCATAGCCTGGATTCCCTTTACCTGTGTGTGTGTGGGCGTGTGTGAATAGGTGTGTGTGTGTCCAAACTAGGTGTTATTATGGATATTGTGTAGTGTAAATGGGATTCTTTATCCCCTAGTAAAAACATCATAACCACTTTTCGCATAACCTGTATGAGTCTTCTGGCTGTTCCACATGCTTAAAGGGGCAACCTGGGATTTGAAAAACGGATGGGTCTGGAGCAATGTAACCACTTTACAAAGCTATGGATGCAAGGATTTACCATCCATGAGATAGTTATAACCATAGAATTAGGAAGTATAATTAATTAGGAATTATAACCGGGAAGGCAGTTTCCCCCTTTTGAACCATTTCATGTGTCTGAAGGTAGAACTCTGCCTACCCGGAAGGCCCAGAGAGCAAATCAAGTGCACCCATAGGTCCTACCGCTGGCCAATCAGATATCTCATATCACGTGTCTGAACAGCTTTCTCGAGCCATAGACTGTAAAAAAAATAAGCCTTGAATGAACAGCAAAGTGGGTACTGTGAAATAGCAAAACGTTTAAAACCATCACTAGAGAGAGACCCAAGGAATACAGCAAATAGTTGCTGTTTTTATGAGTAAGTTAATGTTTAAGTTGTTATTCAGCACTGTCACTTTGTTCAACACTTTTATAAGACATAAAATGTGCATTCGGTCAGTCCACTCAACCAGCACTGCAGCTGCAATGAATGACAAAGTATTCGGATAATCTTGCGTTATTCGCGGCTTGAGTCTTTTTTAATATCAAGGAATATTTCACTTTCTCTGGTCATAGGAGTAACAACATGAATTGGTGCATGAAATAATGCACTGTGACTTGAATTCCGCCATCAGCTGGAAGAATATGACCCCTTTTCTCAGTGGAGGGAGAGCGGGAGGGACAGACGCTACTCTCACTCCCCTAACGCTTCGAAGACACCGACTGTGTCGTTGTGTTTCGGTACACCAGAAGTACATTCATTTCCAATGGAACGCTGTGTTTGCCTTGCAGCATTGCGTAGCAGAGGCAGTGGCAATACGTTCTGTGTGGTGCATACGTTGGATTTATCGAACATATGCGTCAAACTGTATGCGTAATAAAAGGTTGACAGAAATGGTAACAGAAGGTGAATGTTTCACACATATCTAGATGATGCTGCATACTATTTTGCGCCTTAATACAGTTGGTGTGTTTGAAGCGTTACGCCTCATGTCCACCAAATGTGTCAAAAACACTTTGTGTTCCAGTGGAAGTCATTAATTGTCAATGGAGCAGTCCCGCAACACTAAGTTAGGGGTGCTGCAGTAGGCTGCGGTGCGTTCTATGTACCACACGCGTTCACAGTAGGCTGTGGTGCGTTCTATGTACCACACGCGTTCACAGTAGGCTGCGGTGCGTTCTATGTACCACACGCGTTCACAGTAGGCTGCGGTGTTTTCTATGTACCACACGCGTTCACAGTAGGCTGCGGGGCGTTCTATGTACCACACGCGTTCACAGTAGGCTGCGGTGCGTTCTATGTACCACACGCGTTCACAGTAGGCTGCGGTGCGTTCTATGTACCACACGCGTTCACAGTAGGCTGCGGTGCGTTCTATGTACCACACGCGTTCACAGTAGGCTGCGGTGCGTTCTATGTACCACACGCGTTCACAGTAGGCTGCGGTGCGTTCTATGTACCACACGCATTCAATATTTTAAACTTGTGTGTTGCGTTACCATGTAGTGGTACAAACAAAAGTACGCATACTGCAACTAGCTAGTTGAAAGCGAAGCACCTGTGCGCCAAGTACGGGAAATGCGGGCTAGACATCTGGCAAAACAAAACCTAAATGCATCTGGTGGACATTGGGCATGATCACACCTCGAACACACCGACCGACAACATCGTTGTGTTTCGGTACACCAGAAGTACATCCATTTCCAATGGAACGCTGTGTTTGTTGGGACTCAACATTGGTTGAGTTTGCCCCACCAATATTTACATGCTAAAACCGCCACTGCAGATTGAGCCTTTAAACAACCACGGAGTAAAAGGGAGGTCTCTCTCTCTCTTTATTTCCCTGTCGGTTTCTGGGGCTGTCTCCTCCTCAACCCCGCCCCAACCGCTTTACAGATCCCTGCTGTGGGTTTCACATTGCAGGAAACCACCCTCCATTTTGGCCCCCACCGCTGTGCAGTCAGTCACGTGCTGGAAGGTTCACATTGCAGGAAACCACCCTCCATTTTGGCTCCCACCGCTGTGCAGCCAGTCACGTGCTGGAAGGTTCACATTGCAGGAAACCACCCTCCATTTTGGCTCCCACCGCTGTGCAGTCAGTCACGTGCTGGAAGGTTCACATTGCAGGAAACCACCTTCCATTTTGGCCCCCACCGCTGTGCAGCCAGTCACGTGCTGGAAGGTTCACATTGCAGGAAACCACCCTCCATTTTGGCCCCCACCGCTGTGCAGCCAGTCACGTGCTGGAAGGTTCACATTGCAGGAAACCACCCTCCATTTTGGCCCCCACCGCTGTGCAGTCAGTCACGTGCTGGAAGGTTCACATTGCAGCAAACCGTCTGCCAAATGAAGGCAAGTGACTGCTGGGTTGTTTTGTGGGAGTGTTTGTCTGCCTGTGACCCCTCTCACAAAGGTAGGCTTTAGAAACGGCACAATCACTCGGCCACACAGCTTCTCTAGTATAGACAGACGGACTCGCTATGCAGAACTACACAATGTGGGACAATATACAATTACACAATGTGGGATTGAATGGCAGGCATTCACTCACATATAGACTATCTCTATCCGACACACACACAAGCGAGCGGGGGGGGGGGGGGGGGGGGGGGTTGTTAGCCCAGAGTGAGTTACTTTTCAAACTTTCACTTTGCCTTTGTGCAGTTAACTGAACATATTCAACAGTCAATGTATGCTGTAATAACTAATCTCTCTGCCCTCTCAATACCTTCCCCCTATCTCTGACCCTCATGTCTCTGACCCTCATGTCTCTGATCCTCATATCTCTGATCCTGACAGACTACCATTAGAGGGACCTAACCCTGACCTTGGACATAGCCCTTTCTTTGTGAGTGTATGTGTTTGTATGAGTCTGTGTTAGTGTGCGTGCATGTGTGTTTGTGTGTACGTGCATCTGTGCGTGTGTGTTTGTGCGGACGTGCATGCAGGTGTGTGTGTGTGGGTAAAAGCCTTGCTGGCACGCAAGGCTAGGTGTTGAGAGTGAAAGTAAGGTAGGTAGGTGTATGTTACTCAACATTGCAATCAGGGCAGTGGTTCACAGGGGCAGTGAACAGATTAGAACTGAGATAAGGATATAGAGGAGAGATACCCACCGTACACACTAAGAGAGGAGACATGGAGAGAAACGGCACTCCTCCCCAACCCACAGAACAGCCTCCCACTGACAGTGGCACCGACACAGGCCAGCCACACCCCAGCTCCAACACCCACCAGCCCCCACTCTGCCCCCCCCAGTCCAGAAGAAACACTGGCTGGCATCGTCCTGTTAATGGACTCAAATGGGAAGTATGTCCAGGAGAAGAAACTTTTCCCTAGACACAAAACGAGAAAGGTGTGGTGCCCAACAACGCAGAGTGCCATGGAGCTGCTTGATAAGAACCATCTCGGGTCGCCAAGCCACATAATCATACATACCGGAAGCAACGACCTGCGTGCTCAGCAGGAGAGGGTGGCGACTTCACTACGGGGAGTGATTGAGAAGGCCTCCGCAATCTTCCCCAACTCAAGAATCATAGTGTCAACCCTTCTACAGAGGAGGGACTTCCACCCTGCCACAATCCAAAGAATAAACGCCAGCCTATCCCGGGACTGTGCCCTGCGACCCAATGTACACCTGGCCCACCATCCCACCCTCGATCTGGACTGTCTCTATGACCATGTTCACCTGTACAGGGAGACAGTCCCCATCTTTGCCAAGACTCTCAAGGACGTCGCTTTAAACCGCAGCCCGACCTGTCCACCCAGGAACAGCGGAGCAATTTCCACCCCTCCGAGATCACCGACACAACACCCCGGACCAGCACCCTGGACCCCCCAGCCACGACCACAGCACCACCAACCTCAATGCCCACCACAGCCAGCGCAGCACAGACCACCCCAGCCCAGCTTCAGAGCCACCCAGATGAGGCCTACCACCCCCCTCCTCCCCACCGCAGACCCACACCTGGAGGAGCCACAGCCCAGCAGGCAGAGCTACGCACAGGCTGTGAGAGGAGCAACTGGCCCAGCCCCCACCAACCAAATGAGTGACATTAAACAAATGCTGAGTCTACTATGCTCACATGTGATAGGCCGAGGGTCATGGTAAGATGAGCACAAGAACACCACCATCCTCACACTACATCCACCCAAGTGGCATGACACAAATTCTTGTGTCATCATCTTAAATGATAAACAAATCACATTTGCAAAATAATAGTTTACTTTAATTGAAAAATCCTGTTAATGGTTCTTCTTGGATTGTGAATGTTTGTCTCATTTTGAAAGGTAAAGAAAAGAGAGAAAAAAAAAAAAAGTTATGAAGTCTTTTTACGTTGCATGTTGGAATTTACAAGGATTGAAGTCCTCTGCTTTTGGGCTAAAGAGCAGAAACCCAGACTTCCTGAAAGAAATTGATGATGTTGATATTGTAGTACTACAGGAAACATGGTGCAGAGGTGATGTTTCCACTGGCTGTCCACTAGGTTATAGGGAGATAATCATACCATCCACTAAATTAAAAGGAATCAAACAGGGCAGAGACTCAGGGGGAATGTTAATATGGTATAAATCTGAACTAATTAATTCAATCGAATTGATCAAAACAGGAGAATTCTTTATCTGGTTAAAAATCAACAAGGAGGCTATCTTGACAGATAAAAACGTCTTCCTCTGTGCCACATACATTCCCCCCTCAGAGTCACCCTACTTCAATGAAGAGAGCTTCTCTATTCTAGAGGGAGAGATTAGTCACTTTCAGGCCCAAGGCAACGTACTGGTCTGTGGAGACCTGAATGCTAGAACAGCAGAAGAACAAGACACTATTAACAGTCATGGGGATAAACACCTACCAGGAAGCAATAACCTTTCCCTCCCCACATACCCCCACAGAAACAACTATGACAAAGTGAAAAACAAAAACGGAGTACAGCTCCTGAGGCTCTGTCGAACACTGGGTCTGTACATAGTCAATGGCAGGCTGAGAGGAGACTCTTTTGGTAGGTACATCCCTTGGCAGCAGCACTGTAGACTACTTCCTCACCGACCTAAACCCAGAGTCTCTCAGAGCCTTCACAGTTAGCCCACTAACACCTCTCTCAGACCACAGTAAAATCACAGTGTATCTGAGAAGAGCAGAACCCAACCATGAAGCATCACGACCCAATAAATTACATGGTACTAAACAAGCCTATAGATGGAGTGCAAACAGTACAGACATCTACCAAAAAGCAATTAGTAGCCAAAAAATACAATCTCTCCTGGACAACTTTTTAGCCTTAACATTCTCCTTCAGCAATGAAGGTGTAAATTTGGCCGTTAGAAACATAAACTTTATATTTGACAAATTAGCCTCCTTGGCTAATCCAAAGAAGCATAAGAGCAAACCAAAAATAACAGATAATGAAAAATGGTTTGATAATGATTGCAAAAATCTAAGAAAGTCATTGAGAAATATATCTAATCAAAAACACAGAGAACCAGACAACAAAAATATACGCCTTCAATATGGGGAAACACTGAAGCAATACAAACGCACCCTAAGAACAAAAAAGGAACAGCACATTAGAAATCAGCTGGTTGGAATTGAGGAATCCATAGAATCAAACCACTTCTGGGAGAATTGGAATAAATTAAACAAACCTCATCATGAGGAATTGGCTATCCAAAATGGGGATATGTGGAGAAATCACTTTGCAAACCTCTACAGCAATATAACAAAGAGCCCAGAACAAAAAGATATACAAGAAAAATTACAAATCCTTGAATTAGCAGTCAAAGACTATCAGAATCCTGTAGATACCCCAATTACAGAAGAAGAATTATTGGAAAAACTATGCAATCTCCAACCCAAAAAGGCCTGTGGTGCTGATGGTATTTTAAATGAAAGGATCAAATATACAGACCACAAATTCAAATTGGCTATACTCAAACTCTTCAACATTATCCTCACTGCAGGTATTTTCGCCGATATTTGGAACCAGGGATTGATCACACCAATCTATAAAAATGGAGACAAATTTGACCCAAATAATTACAGAGGAATTTGCGTTAACAGCAACTTGGGGAAAATTCTCTGCAGTATTATAAATAGCAGACTACATCATTTCCTTGACGAACACAACGTCCTGAGCAGAAGCCAGATTGGATTTCTGAAAAATTATCGTACAACAGACCACATTTACACCCTCCACACTCTAATTGATAAACAAGTTAACCAAAACAAAGGCAAAATCTACTCGTGTTTTGTAGATTTCAAGAAAGCATTTGATTCAATTTGGCACGAAGGTCTTTTTTATAAACTAATAGAAAGTGGTATTGGAGGGAAAACATATGATTTTATTAAATCAATGTACACTAAAAACAAATGTGCGGTTAAAATTGGCAACAAGCAAACAGACTTCTTCTCTCAGGGGCGGGGAGTGAAACAGGGCTGCCCAATAAGTCCAACATTATTTAACATCTACATTAATGAATTGGCAAAAACATTAGAAGAATCGGCAGCACCTGGTATCACCCTACACAACACTGAAATCAAGTGTCTGCTGTACGCAGATGACCTGGTGCTGCTGTCTCCCACTAAAGAGGGGTTACAGCAGCACCTAGATCGTCTTCACAGGTTCTGTCAGACCTGGGCTCTGACCGTTAACCTAAAAAAAACAAATATAATGATATTCCAAAAAAGGTCGGGAAATAAGGATGACAAATATAAATTCTATTTGGACACAGTTCTATTAGAACACACCAAAAACTACACATATCTAGGACTAAATATGAGCAACACAGGTAGCTTTCACATGGCTGTGAATGAGCTGAGAGACAAAGCAAGAAGAGCATTCTATGCCATTAAAAGGAACATCAAAATTGAAATTCCAATTAGAATCTGGCTCAACATTTTTCAATCAGTTATAGAACCAATTGCTCTATATGGCAGTGAAGTATGGGGTCTACTCTCTAATAATGAATTCACTAAATGGGACAAACATCCAACTGAAATATTGCATGCAGAGTTTTGCAAGACTGTATTGCAAGTACAAAGAAAAACTCCAAATAACGCATGTAGGGCAGAATTGGGCCAATACCCCCTCCTCATTCGAATAGAAAAAAGAGCCATCAAATTTTACAACCATCTAAAAACAAGTGACCCTAAAACATTCCATCACACAGCTCTACAATGTCAAGAGATGAAACCAGAGAAGAGTCCCCTCAGCCAGCTGGTTCTGAGGCTCAGTTCACCAACCCAAACCAACCCCATAGAGCCTCGGGACAGCCCTCAGAAAATCTGGCCCAACCAAATCATCACAAAACAAAAAGAAAAATATATAACCTATTGGAAAGACACCACAAAAAATCAAAGTAAACTTCAATGCTATTTGGCTCTAAACAGACAGTACATGGTGGCAGACTATCTGACCACTGTGACTGATAGAAAACTGAGGAAAACATTGACTAGGTACAGACTCAGTGAGCACCGTCTGGCTATAGAGACCGGTCGTCACAGACAAACCTGGCTGCCCAGAGAGGACAGGCTGTGCTCACTCTGCTCCAGAGGAGAGGTAGAGACAGAGGTGCATTTCCTACTACACTGTGACAAATACTCAGACCTAAGAGCATATTTCTTTCCCAAAATTATAACTCAATACAAAGAATTTGAAACTATAAAAGATGAAGAAAAAATCAAATATTTATTGGGTGAAAAGCCAAAATGTGCAGTTTTGGCAGCCAAATATGTGTCCTCCTGCCACAACCTGAGGGACAGCCAGTGAAAAATGCAAAGTAATATTGATAATATTTCCCATTTAGCTTAGTTTTGTTTTGTCTTTCATACCAGGTCATATGTCTTCTCAAGTCATATTGACACTGGTCTACTACTGTTGCTTTAATTTATTGTTGTTCTGATTAATATTGTTGTTGTAGTTGTTGTTAATGGTGATCCCATGTCCACTACTACTGTTATTATTGCTGTTGGTCCCACCATTTATTTATATATAAATATATATATATTGTATATATATACATATATATTTGATTTTTATTTTTCGATATGTATACTTTGACAATGTAAGTAATAACGAACCTACCATGTCAATAAAGTCAATTGAATTGAAAATTGAATTGAGAGAGGATGGATATAGAGGAGAGATACCCACAGTACACACTAAGAGAGGAGAGATGGAGAGAGGATAGATATAGAGGAGAGATGCACACACTGAGAGAGGAGAGATGGAAAGAGGATAGATATAGAGGAGAGATACCCACCGTGCACACTAAGAGAGGTGTGATGGAGAGAGGATGGATATAGAGGAGAGATACCCACAGTACACACTAAGAGAGGAGAGATGGAGAGAGGATGGATATAGAGGAGAGATACCCACAGTACACACTAAGAGAGGAGAGATCGAGAGATGATAGATATAGAGGAGAAGGATGGGTAAAGGAGAAAGTGATGGAAAAAAGATGGATGGATGAGACGAGGAGAGAGAGATGCAGACAGGTGTAGGAGAGCTAGATAGAGGGATGAAGAGGCAGATGGATGTTAATTGTGATGAGTCTTGTCCTTAAGGCAGAACTGAGCCATTTCTAGATGGGCCAGCTACAAAGTCAAAATTGTCTATGGAACCCATGTTGTCCAGAAAGTTATACTTTTGACTCATCTGTCCATAGAACATTCTTCCAAGAGTATTAATGATCATCCAGGTGCTTCCAGGTGCTTTTTGACAAACTTGAGTCAACCTTTTGGACGACATGGGTCCCATTATGCCTGCCGAAAACTAAACACTGCATTCCACAGTAAGAGCCTCATACCAACGGTCAAGCATGGTGGTGGTAGTGTGATGGTTTGGGGATGCTTTGCTGCCTCAGGACCTGGACGACTTGCCTTAAAACTTATTTCGGATCCGCTATTGAACACAACCTCGAACAACATCCGGTGAAATTGCAGAGCGCCAAATTCAAAATAAATTCCTATAAATATTTAACTTTCATAAAATCACAAGTGCAATACATCAAAATAAAGCTTAACTTGTTGTTGATCCAGCCGCCATGTCAGATTTCAAAAAGGCTTTACGGCGAAAGCAAACAATGCGATTATCTGAGGACAGTGCCCAGCATACCAACACATGAAAAACATATTTCAACCAGGCAGGTGTGACACAAAAGTCAGAAATAACGATATAATTCAATTTGCTTTACGTTTGAAGATCTTCTTCTGTTGGCACTCCAAAATATCCCAGAAACATCACAAATGGTCCTTTTGTTCGATAAATTCCTTCTTTATATCCCCAAAATGTCTATTTATTTAGTGCATTTGATTCAGAAATACACCGGTTCCAACTCGCCCAACATGACTACAAAGTATCTAATAAGTTACCTGTAAACTTGGTCCAAACATTTCAAACAACTTTCCTAATCCAACCTTTAGATATCCTAAAACGTAAATAATCAATAAAATTTAAGACGGAATATACTCTGTTCAATAGAGGATAAAAACAGCGCGCCACACAGAAGAGTCCACTTGGCTTCACAATGAACAGCCCTACTTCTTCATTTCTCAAAAGAAAAACATCAACCAATTTCTAAAGACTTTTGACATCTAATGGAAGCCATAAGAACTGCAACCAGGTTCCTCATAAATATAGTTTCCTATAGAAACTAATTGAAAACACAGTGACCTCAAAAAACAATTTTCCTGCATGGTTTATCCTCGGGGTTTCGCCTGCCAAATAAGTTATGTTATATTCACAGACATAATTTTAACAGTTTTAGAAACTGTAGAGTGTTCTATCTAAATCTACCAATTGTATGCATATTCTAGCTTCTGGGCCTGAGAAACAGGCAGTTTACTTTGGGCAAGCTTTTCATCCGGACGTGAAAATACTGCCCCCTTTCCCAATGAAGTTATAATGAATTCTGCTCTGCATCAGAGAATTCTACAGGAGAATGTCAGGCCATCCGTCTGTGAGCTGAAGCTGAATTGCAGCAGGACAATGATCCAAAACACACAATCAGGTTCACATGAAAATGGCTAAAAAGCAACAAATTTGAGGTTTTGGAATGGCCTCGTCAATGTCCAGTCCTAATCCCAAATGAGATGTTGTGGCAGGACTTGAAAAGAGTAGTTCATGCTTGAAAACCCACAAGTGTCACTGAGTTAAAGCAGTTCTGCATGCAAGAGCGGTCCAGAATTCCTCCACAGTGATGTTAGAATCTGATCAACAACTATAGGAAGCATTTGGTTGCAGTCATTGCAGCTAAATGTTGCATAACCAGGTATTGAGTGTAAGGGGCAATTACTTTTTCACACAGGGGAATTGAGTGTTATCTAATGTTTGGTTTTGGTTGAAGATCTGATACCATTCAGTATCAAAAATACGCAAAAGTAGACAAAATTAAAAAGGGGGCAATTACTTTTTAACACAAGCGAATTTGGTATTGCATAACTTAGTTAATTAAATAAATAAAATAAGTATCCATAGTTTTTTTGTTATTTGTAAACGTAGGTTCCCTTTATCAAATATTAGGTTTTGGTTGAAGATCTGATAACATTCAATATCAAAAATATGCAAAAATAGAGAAAACCAGAAACAGGCCAAATACTTTTTCACAGCACTGTATATGCACATCAACAACAACGAGAGCAACAACTAATGCTAGCCAGAGCAAAATGAGCTCAAATCTAACGAAGGAACATTAGATAAACCCTTTCCAACTGTTTTAGCTAGTTGCCATCAAAATTGCACTGATCAGCGATGGGGAATAGCCTGCTCGTCCTTCTGCAGCTTGCATGCCAATGCATGCATTGTCCCAACCAAGCACACAAGCTAACTGACTAAAGTTGGCTAGCTTGCTAGCTAGCTACTCCCAGACACAGATGAGAGAACACCTCAATGACCATTTTACTCACCCTAGCAGGGCTGGTTAGGCTGTTTATATGCTATATAGAGCATTAGTGATAAACTATTACTTTTTTTGCCTACGTTTACTGACACTGAATATTCAGTGAATAGATAGATGTGCAGATGATGATGTGCGAGTAGAAATCCTTGTGTGGAAAAGAGCAAAAAAGGTAAATAAAAACAATATGGGGATGTGGTAGGTAGTTGGATGTGCTATTTACAGATGGGCTGTGTACAGCTGCAGCAATCAGTAAGCTGCTCAGATACCTGACACTTAAAGTTAGTGAGGGAGATCTGTCCATAGGACCACTTTAAGCTGTACACTCCACAGAGCTGGGCTTTACAGAAGAGTGGCCAGAAAAAAGCCATTGTTTAACTTTTCTAGGGTAGGGGGCAGCATTTTCATGTTTGGATGAAAAGCATACCCAAATTCAACTGCCAGCTACTCATCCCCAGGAGATAAGATATGCATATTGTTGGTAGATTTGGATAGAAAACACTCTGACGTTTCTAAAACTGTTTGAATCATGTCTGTGAGTATAACAGAACTTATTTAGCAGGCGAAACCCAGAGGACAAACCATTCAGATTTTTTTGTTGTTGAGGTCACTGTCTTTTCAATGAATTTTCACTGGAAACCAGATTTCTAAGGGACCTTCTTGCAGGTCCTACCGCTTCCACTGGATGTCAACAGTCCTGAGAAATAGGTTGAGGTTATTCCTTTGTGTAATGAAGAAATACGGCCATCTTGAAGTCGAGTCACTCCAGGTGTCCTGGACATGCGCTTCAATCAAACAGAAGGCATGCTACATTTAGTTTTAATCCTGTATTGAACACAGATCATCAAGTCTTCAATTTTATCAATTATTAACGTTAAAAAATACCTAAAGTTATATTACAAAAGTAGTTTGACATTTTTTGGCTAAGTTAACAGGTAACCTTTGAGATATTTTGTCGTCACGTTTGAGCAAGTTGGAACCTGTGTTTTTCTGGATCAAACGCGCCAAATAAATGGACATTTTGGATATATATCGACGGAATTAATCGAATAAAAGGACCATTTGTGATGTTTATGGGACATATTGGAGTGCCAACAACAGAAGCTCGTCAAAGGTAAGGGATGAATTATATTTTTATTTCTGCGTTTTGTGTCGCGCCTGCAGGTTTGAAATATGCTTATCTCTCTTTGTTTACTATGGTGCTATACTCAGATAATAGATAATTTCGCCGAAATGCCTATATCAATTCTGACATGTTGGCTGGATTCACAACCAGTGTAGCTTTAATTTGGTATCTTTCATGTGTGATTTAATGAAAGTTAGATTTTATAGTAATTTTCATAGTAATTAATTTGAATATGGCGCTCTGCAATTTCTCAGGCTTTTTGCCAAGTGAGACAGTAGCGTCTTGCCTAAACTCAGATGTTTGGATATAAATATGAACTTTACCGAACAAAAAATACATGTATTGTGTAACATGAAGTCCTATGAGTGTCATCTGATGAAGATCATCAAAGGTTAGTGATTAATTTTATCTCTTTCTGCTTTTTTTACTGCTCTCTTCAGCTGGAAAAATGGCTGTCTTTTTCTGTGACTTGGCTCATACCTAACATAATCGTTTGGTGTGCTTTCGTCGTAAAACCTTTTTGAAATCGGACACTTTGGCTGGATTTAGAACAAGTGTATCTTTAAAATGATGTAAAATACTTGTATGTTTGAGGAATTTAAATTATGGGATTTCTGTTGTTTTGAATTTGGAGCCCTGCAGTTTCACTGGCTGTTGACAAGGTGGGACGCTACTGTCCCACATACCCTAGTGAGGTTAACAAACTATAGTTTTGGCAAGTCAGTTAGGACATCTACTTTGTGCATGACACAAGTCATTTTTCCAACAATTGTTTACAGACAGATTATTTCACTTTTAATTCCCTGTATCCCAATTCTAGTGGGTCAGAAGTTTACATACACTAAGTTGACTGTGCCTTTAAACAGCTTGGAAAATTCCAGAAAATTATGTCATGGCTTTAGAAGCTTCTGTTAGGATAATTGACATCATTTGAGGCAATTGGAGGTGTACTTGTGGATGTATTTCAAGGACTACCTTCAAACTCAGTGCCTTTTTGCTTGACATCATGGGAAAATCTAAAGAAATCAGCCAAGACCTCAGAAAAAAGATTGTAGACCTCCACAAGTCTGGTTCATCCTTGGGAGAAATTTCCAAACGCCTGAAGGTACCACGTTCATCTGTACAAACAATAGTACGCAAGTATAAACACCATGGGACCACGCAGCCATCATGCCGCTCAGGAAGGAGACGCGTTCTGTCTCCTAAAGATGAACATACTTTGGTGCGAAAAGTGCAAATCAATCCCAGAACAAAAGCAAAGGACCTTGTGAAGATGCTGGAGGAAAGAGGTACAAAAGTATCTATATCCATAGTAAAACGAGTCCTCTATCGACATAACCTAAAAGGCCGCTCAGCAAGGAAGAAGCCACTGCTCCAAAACTGCCATAAAAAATGCCAGACTACGGTTTGCAACTGCACATGGGGACAAAGATCATACTTTTTGGAGAAATGTCCTCTGGTCTGATGAAACAAAAATAGAATTGTTTGGCCATAATGACCATCGTTATGTTTGGAGGAGGAAGGGGGATGCTTGCAAGCTGAAGAACATCATCCCAACCGTGAAGCACGGGGGTGGCAGCATCATGTTGTGGGGGTGCTTTGCTGCAGGAGGGACTGTTGCACTTCACAAAATAGATGGCATCATGAGGGGAGAAAATTATGTGGATATATTGAAGCAACATCTCAAGACATCAGTCAGGAAGTTAAAGCTTAGTCACAAATGGGTCTTCCAAATAGACAATGACCCCAAGCATACTTCCAAAGTTGTGTCAAAATGGCTTAAGGACAACAAAGTCAGGGTATTGGAGTTTCCATCACAAAGCCCTGACCTCAATCCTTTGGAAAATGTGTGGGCAGAACTGAAAAAGTGTGTGCGCGCAAGGAGGCCTATAAACCTGACTCAGTTACACCAGCTCTGTCAGGAGGAATGGGCCAAAATTCACCCAACTTATTGTGGGAAACATGTGGAAGGCTACCTGACACGTTTGACCCAAATTAAACTATTTAAAGCCAATGCTACCAAATAATAATTGAGTGTATGTAAACTTCTTACCCACTGGGAATGTGATGAAAGAAATAAAAGCTGAAATAAATAATTCTCTACTATTATTCTGACATTTCACATTCTTAAAATAAAGTGGTGATCATAACTGACCTAAAACAGGGAATTTTTACTCAGATTAAATGTCAGGAATTGTGAAAAACTGAGTTTAAATGTATTTGGCTAAGGTGTATGTAAACTTCCGACTTCAACTGTACATATTCCTCTGAAATGTCTCTGTTCTGGAAAAAGAGAAGTTAATAGTGCCATATCCTGTTTTTTGAGACCCTAAACCACACACACATACATACACACACATTTCTCTGAAACTTCTCAGCAGTTGAGGGTGTCACTAGTCACTAATTGAGGTAACTGTACAAGATCATTCTTCTTCACCTCTACTTCACCTCCACCTAACCAGAGTTTCAGTAAAGTACTAGAGCTGATAAACAGATTGATCTATTGTCTTTGTTTTGCTCTGATCTATTGATCTATTGTCTTTGTCTTTTTGTTCTGTTTGTTCAGAACAGAAGGGAGAATGTTTTGAATGTCCATTGTCAGCAGGATCAGGAGCCATGGGTTTCTTCCTCCTCCCTCTCCTCTTCCTCTTCCAGACAAACTGATGCGTCAATAGTCAACAACAGTGTAAAGGTGTTTACAGAATAGAATGTGTTTTGGAATTTATTGACAGTATGCCAACTGGCAATGTTCCAAAGCCGTAGGACTGTGGTTATGCCTGTGATTTATGCTAACTCGTAATGTTCCAATTCCTTGTGACTGTGGTTGTCTGTGATTTATGCTAACTCGTAATGTTTCAAAGCCTTGTGACTGTGGTTATGTCTGCACAAACCAGATCTTCCCGTCTCATTGTCTTTTGTCTTTGGTATTAAGCCAAATGCTGAAGTATTAAGCAAAAATATTTAAAAGATTAACTTGATCTTCTTTTTGTTGTATTATAATCAGACTTCATAAAAAATATATACAGTGCATTCGGAAAGTATTCAGACCCCTTCCCCTTTTCCACATTTCCACATAAAAACAGAAATACCTTATTTACATAAATATTCAGACCCTTTGCTATGAGACTCGAAATTGAACTCAGGTGCATCCTGTTTCCATTGATCATCCTTGATGTTTCTACAACTTGATTGGAGTCCACCTGTGGTATATTCAATTGACTGGACATGATTTGGAAAGGCACACACCTGTCTATATTAGGTCCCACAGTTGACAGTGCATGTCAGAGCAAAAACCAGGCCATTAGGTCAAAGGAAATGTCCGTAGAGCTCCGAGACAGGATTATGTCAAGGCACAGATCTGGGGAAGGGTACCAAAACATTTCGGCAGCATTGAAGGTCCCCAAGAACACAGGGGCCTCCATAATTCTTACATGGAAGAAGTTTGGAGCCACAAATACTTCCTAGAGCTGGCCGGCCGGCCAAACTGTGCAAGTGGGGGAGAAGGGCCTTGGTCAGGGAGGTGGCCAAGAACCTGATGGTCACTCTGACAGAGCTCCAAGGTTCCTCTGTGGAGATGGTTGTCCTTCTGGAAGGTTCCCCCATCTCTGCAGCCCTTCACCAATCAGGCCTGTATGGTAGAGTGGCCAGATGGAAACTACTTCTCAGTAAAAAGCACATGACAGCCCGCTTGGAGTTTGCCAAAAGGCACCTAAAGGACTCAGACCATGAGAAACAAGATTCTCTGGTCTGATGAAACAAAGATTGAACTCTAGGGTCTGAATGCCAAGCGTCACGTCTGGAAGGAACCTGGCACCATACCTACGGTGAAATGTGTTGATGGCAGCATCATGCTGTTGGGAGGTTTTTCAGCGGCAAGGACTGGGAGACTAGTCAGGATCGAGGGAAAGATGAACGGAGCAAAGTACAGAGAGCTCCTTGATGAAAACCTGCTCCAGAGAGCTCAGGACCTAAGACTGGGGGCGAAGGTTCAACTTCCAACAGGACAACAAACCTAAACACACAGCTAAGACAATGCAGGAGTGGCGCCGACGGAGATGGCAGCATCGCGACTAGCTCTTAGGAAACTTTGCAGTTTGCAGTTGTTTTTTATGTGCTATTTTTTACATCGTTAGCTCAGGAAATATTTTGTGTCATTATATACAGCTGGTAAGAACTATTAAATCATATCAAAGTTTATTTGTCACGTGCGCCGAATACAACACAGTAAATAGAGTGAAATTCTTACTTACAGGCTCTAACCAACAGTGCAAAAAAGGTATTAGGTGAACAATGGTTAAGTAAAGAAATAAAAACGACAATAAAAAGAAATTGAAAAATAACAGTAGCGAGGTTATATACAGTAGCGAGGCTGCATACAAACACCGGTTAGTCAGGCTGATTGAGGTCAATAATATTAGATATTAGAGTGGTGGTAACTCACCAGAACTACCAGTATTACAACCAGGAATACGACTTCCCTGGAGCAGAGCCTTTGTTCGCTCTCTCCAGAGCAATTGAACGTATTCCAGAGGCCGACCCAAGACATCGCCGGCGGAGGAGAGGCACTCGAGGCGGCCTGCTGGTTCGACTTAGGAGGCGCGCCCACCGCTTCTGAGTATATTACACGCCAATGTTCAGTCTTTGGATAACAAAGTTGACGAACTCACGACAAGGATTTATTTCCAGAGAGACATCAGGGTCTGTAATATTCTTTGTTTCACGGAAACATGGCTCTCTCGGGATACTCTGTCGAGGTCGGTGCAGCCAGCACGATTCTCAGTCCATCGCACAGACAGGAATAAATATTTTTCTGGGAAGCAGAAGGGTGGAGGGGTGTTTCAGGATTAACGACTCATGGTGTAATTACAGTAACATACAGGAACTCAAGTCCTTTTGTTCACCCGATCTAGAATACCCACAAGCAAATGCCGACCGTATTATCTCCCAAGAGAATTATCCTCCGTCCTTGCCACGGACGTTTATATCCCCCTCATGCCAATACCACAACGGCCCTCAAAGAACTTCACTGGACTTTATGCAAACTGGAAACCACATATCCTGAGGCTGCATGTATTGTAGTTGGGGATTTTAACAAAGCAAATTTGAGGACTAGGCTGCCGAAGTTCTATCAACATATCGACTGTAGCACTCGCGCGGCTAAAACTCTTGAGCATTGCTATTCATACTTTCAGAATGCTTACAAAGCCCTCCCCACCCTCCTTTAGGAAAATCTGACCATGACTCCATCTTGCTCCTCCCTTCCTATAGGCAGAAACTTAAACAGGAAGTACCCTTGCTAAGGATTATTCAACGCTGGTCTGACCAATCGAATCCACGCTTCAGGATTGTTTTGATCACGTGGACTGGGATAGCTTGTGAAAATGTGAAAATAATCTAGACGCATACACGGATACGGTGACTGAGTTTATAAGGAAGTGTATAGGAGATGTAGTACCCACTGTGACTATTAAAACCTACCCTAACCAGAAACTGTGGATAGATGGTAGCATTCACGAGAAACTGAAAGTGCGAACCACCGCATTTAGCCATGGCAAGGTCATTGGGAATATGGAAGAATATAAACAGTGTAGTTATTCACTCCGCAAGGCAATCATACAAGCTAAACGTCAGTATAGAGACAAAGTGGAGTCGCAATTCAACGGCTGAGACACGAGACGCATGCAGGGACTACAGACAATCACGGACTATAAAAGGAAAACCAACTATGTTGCCGAGACCGACGTCTTGCTTCTGGACAAATTAAACAGCTTTGAGGATAACACAGTGCCACCGACGTGGCCCGCTACCAAGGACTGTGGGCTCTACTTCTACGTGGCCGACGTGAGTAAGGCATTAAAATGTGTTAACCCTTGCAAGCCTGCCGGCCCAGACGGCCTCCCTAGCTGCGTCCTCAGAGCATGCGTAGACCAGCTGGCTGATGTGTTTACAGGCTTATTCAATCTATCCCTATCCCAGTCTGCTTTCCCCACATACTTCAAGATGGCCACCATTGTTCATGTATCCAAGAAGGCAAAGATAACTAAACATAATGACTATCGCCCCGTAGCACTCACATCTGTCATCATGAAGTGCGTTGAGAGACTAGTCAAGGATCATATCACCTCTACCTTACCTGCCACCCTAGACCCACTTCAATTTGCTTACCGCCCCAATAGATCCACAGATGATGCAATCGACATCACTCTGCACACTGCCCTATCCCATCTGGAAAAGAGGAATACCTATGTAAGAATTCTGTTTATTGACCATAGCTCAGCATTCAACAACATAGTACCCTCCAAGCTCATCATTAAGCTTGACTGGTCTTCCTAAAGGGCTGCCCCCAGGTGGTGAAGGTAGGAAACAACACCTCCACTTCACTGATCCTCAACACTGGGGCCCAACAAGGGTGCTTGCTCAGCCCCCTCCTGTACTCCCTGTTTACCCATGACTGTGTGGCCATTCACGCCTTCAACTCAATCATCAAGTTTGCAGACGACACAACAGTATTGGGCTTTATTACCAACAACGACGAGACAGCCTACAGGGAGGAGGTGAGGGCTCTGGAAGTGTGGTGACAGGAAAATAACCTCTAACTCAACGTCAACAAACCAAAGGAGATGATCGTGGACTTCAGGAAACAGCAGAAGGTGCACCCTCCTATCCACATAGACGGGGCCACAGTGGAGAAGGTGGAAAGCTTTAAGTTCCTTGGCGTACACATCACTGACAAACTGAAATAGACCACCCACACAGACAGTGTGGTGAAGAAGGCGCAACTGAGCCTCTTCAACCTCAGGAGGCTAAAGAAATTTGACTTGGCACCTAAAACCCTCACAAACTTTTACAGATGCACAATTGAAAGCATCCTTTCGGCTGTATCACCGCCTGGTAAGGCAACTGTACCGCCCGCAACCACAAGGCTCTCCAGAGGATGGTGCAGTCTGCCCAACGCATTACCGGGGGCAAACTACCCGCCGTCCAGGACACGTACAGCACCCGATGTCACAGGAGGCCAAAAAGATCATCAAGGACATCATCCACCCGAGCCACTGCCTATCATCCAGAAGGCAAGGTCAGTACAGGTGCATCTTTGCTGGGGCAGAGAGACTGAAAAACAGCTTCTATCTCAAGGTCATCAGACAGTTAAACAGCCATCACTAGCGCATTAGAGGCTGCTGCCTATAGGCATAGACTAGAAATCACTGGACATTTAAAGAAACGGAACACTAGTCACTTTAATAATGTTTACATATCTGGCATTACTCATCTCATATGTATATACTGTATTCTATACTATTATATAGTATCTTAGTCCATGCCTCTCGTCCACATATGTATATAGTCCTAATTCATTCCTTACTTAGATTTGTGTGTATTGGGTATATGTTGTGTAATTGTTAGATATTACTTGTTAGATATTACTGCACTGTCAGAGCTAGAAGCACAAGCATTTCGCTACACCCGCATTAATAATAACATTATTATTATTATATATTTTTGGGAATGTCCTTGAGTGGCCTAACTCCGGGATGCTGTCCTTCTAGACAGAGTTGCAAAGAAAAAGCCATATCTCAGACTGGCCAATAAAAATAAAAGATTAAGATGGGCAGAAGAACACAGACAATGGACAAGGGGAACTCTGCCTAGAAGGCCAGCATCCCGGAGTCGCCTCTTCACTGTTGACGTTGAGATTGGTGTTTTGCGGGTACTATTTAATGAAGCTGCCAGTTGAGGACTTGTGAGGAGTCTGTTTCTCTAACTAGACACTCTAATGTACTTGTCCTCTAGCTCAGTTGTGCACCGGGGCCTCCCACTCTTTCTATTCTGGTTAGAGACAGTTTGCGCTGTTCTGTGAAGGGAGTAGTACACAGAGTTGTACGAGATCTTCAGTTTCTTGGCAATTTCTCGCATGGAATAGCCTTCACTTCTCAGAAGAAAGTTATTTTTTTCTGGCCATTTATACATTTATTATACACTTACCTGGTTAAATACATTTATTTAAATACATTTATACATTTAAATAAATACATTTATTTAACCAGGTAAGCTAGTTGAGAACAAGTTCTAATTTACAACTGCGATCTGGCCAAGATAAAGCAAAGCAGTGCGACAAAAACAACAACACAGAGTTACACATGGAATAAACAAACATACAGTCAATAACACATTAGAGAAAGTCTATATACACTGTGTGCAAATGGCGTGAGGAGGTAAGGCAATAAATAGGCCATAGTAGCGAAGTAATTACAATTTAGCAGATTAACACTGGAGTGATAGATGAGCAGATGATGATGTGCAAGTAGCGATACTGGTGTGCAAAAGAGCAGAAAATTAAATAAAAACAATATGGTGTTGAGGTAGGTAGATTGGGTGGGTTATTTACAGATGGACTATGTACAGCTGCAGCGATCGGTTAGCTGCTCAGATAGCTGATGTTTAAAGTTAGTGAGGGAAATATAAGTCTCCAGCTTTAATCAGAACAACAGTTTTCAGCTGTGCTAACATAATTGCAAAAGAGTTTTCTAATGATCAATTAGCCTTTAAAAATGATACACTTGGATTAGCAAACACAACGTGCCATTGGAACACAGGAGTGATGGTTGCTGATAATGGACCTCTGTTTATGTGGATATATTGAAGCAATATCTCAAGACATCAGTCAGGAAGTTAAAGCTTGGTCGCAAATGGGTCTTCCAAATGGACAATGACCCCAAGCATACTTCCAAAGTTGTGGCAAAATGGCTTCAGGACAACAAAGTCAAGGTATTGGAGTTTCCATCACAAAGCCCTGACCTCAATCCCATAGACAATTTGTGGGCAGAACTGAAAAAGTGTGTGCGAGCAAGGAGGCTTACAAACCTGACTCAGTTACACCAGCTCTGTCAGGAGGAATGGGCCAATATTCACCCAACTTATTGTGGGAAGCTTGTGGAAGGCTACCAAAATGTTTGACCCAAGTTAAACAATTTAAAGGGAATGCTACCAAATACTAATTGAGTTTATGTAAACTTCTGACCCACTGGGAATGTGATGATAGAAATAACAGCTGAAGTAAATCATTCTCTCTACTATTATTCTGACATTTCACATTCTTAAAGTAAAGTGGTGATCCTAACTGACTTAAAACAGGGAATTTTTACTCTGATTAAATGTCAGGAATTGTGAAAAACTGAGTTTAAATGTATTTGGCTAAGGTATATGTAAACTTCCGACTTCAACTGTAGATATATATTTTTTAAATAAATTTGTATATTTGAGTTTAACCATCATTTTTGTTGTAATATTTGTTTTGTTTTTAAACTGAAACTGAAATTTCAAACAACTTTCTATGGCTTGTTTAAAATATTGCGATATTTTGGAGATTTTCAAATAACTGAAAGTGAGAGGTTTTAATCTGATTAAAGGGAAAAGAGGTCTAATGCTTTAATATTTAATATTTTCTGCCCTCCGGTCCTACATGACTGCTTAGTGATACTGAGACATATATAGAAACACACAGTTGTTACAGAGGAAGTTACTGTGTTCTGGTCCAGTGTCTTTTCACACCACTACAAACACACAGTTATTACAGAGGAAGTTACTGTGTTCCACTACAAACACACAGTTATTACAGAGGAAGTTACTGTGTTCCACTACAAACACACAGTTATTACAGAGGAAGTTACTGTGTTCTGGTCCAGTGTCTTTTCACTCCACTACAAACACACAGTTATTACACAGGAAGTTACTGTGTTCTGGTCCAGTGTCTTTTCACTCCACTACAAACACACAGTTATTACACAGGAAGTTACTGTGTTCTGGTCCAGTGTCTTTTCACACCACTACAAACACACAGTTATTACGCAGGAAGTTACTGTGTTCCACTACAAACACACAGCTATTACAGAGGAAGTTACAGTGTTCTGGTCCAGTGTCTTTTCACTCCACTACAAACACACAGTTATTACAGAGGAAGTTACAGTGTTCTGGTCCAGTGTCTTTTCACACCACTACAAACACACAGACACACCCAGCCTCCACTAACACACTGACTGCCTGCTGTCAACCACTGAACAACTACTACTGATAAGATGTTTAGATCAATGCTACATTTCACTAAACTGGTTGTTGACAACTAATAACAGTTAATAACAGTTAATAACATCATATTTACCCAAGGTTCTAGATGTGATTGCTATTTTACGGCTATATATTATTTACATTGTCAGACATAACATAGCTACAGTGTAGTTACATAGTTACTGCAGGTGTACAGCATGGAAAGCAGAGGAGGGCGCTGGTGGAGAAATAGGAAGATTGGTTCATCCTAATGACGAGTATGAAATGAGGTCCAGCCAACGAGAGTGAACAGGTCGCAATGGTGGGTAGTATATGGGGCTTTGGTGACAAAACGGATGGCACTGTGTTAGACTGCATCCAATTTGTTGAGTAGAGTGTTAGAGCCTATTTTGTAAATGACATCGCCGAAGTCAAGGATAGGTAGGATAGTCAGTTTTACGAGGGTATGTTTAGCAGCATGAGTGAATGATGCTTTGTTGCAAAATTGGAAGCCGATTCTGGATTTAATTTTGGATGGGAGATGCTTAATGTGAGTCTGGAAGGAGAGTTTACAGTCTAACCAGACACCTAGGTATTTGTAGTTGTCCACATATTCTAAGTCAGAACCGTCCAGAGTAGTGATGCTAGTTGGGCGGGCAGGTATGGGCAGCGATCGGTTGAAGAGCATACATTTAGTTTTACTTGCATTTAAGAGCAGTTGGAGGACAGTTGTATGGCATTGAAGCTCGTCTGGAGGTTAGTTAACACAGTGTCCAAAGAAGGGCCAGATGTATACAGAATGGTGTCGTCTGCGTAGAGGTGATCAGAGAATCACCAGCAGCAAGAGCAACATCATTAATGTATACAGAGAAGAGAGTCGGCCCGAGAATTGAACCCTGTGGCACCCCCATAGAGACTGCCAGAGGTCCGGACAAAAGGCCTTCCGATTTGACACACTGAACTCTATCTCAGAAGTAATTGGTAAACCAGGCGAGGCAGTCATTTGAGGAACCAAGGCTGTTGAGTCTGCCGATAAGAATGTGGTGATTGACAGAGTCGAAAGCCTCTGCCTGGTCGATGAATACAGCTGCACAGTATCGTCTCTTATCGATGGCGGTCATGATATCGTTTAGGACCTTGAGCGTGGCTGAGGTGCACCCATGACCAGCTCGGAAACCAGATTGCATAGCGGAAAAAGTACGGTGGGATTCGAAATGGTCGGTGATCTGTTTGTTAACTTGGCTTTCGAAGACCTTAGAAAAGCTTGTTAGGATAGATATAGGTCTGTAGCCGTTTGGGTCTAGAGTGTCTCCCCCTTTGAAGAGGGGGAAAACATACCCTCATAGGTCACTAACCTACCCTCATTTCTGGCATGCCGTTCCAAATTATATGTCATATTTTTTGCTCATATAATTTAAAAAACAAGTCGCTAGGTTTAGGAAAGGCCATAAAAAAGTTAATTTGGGTGATTTTTCCACAAATAGACAGGTATTTTCCTTTCAGTGGTAGCAAGATCTTATTTATTTTTGCTCATTTTCTATTAAAATGTATTGTGGTGAATTTATTTATTTATTTCGGGATATGAATACCAAGTATGTCCACTTCACCGTCAGACAATTTTATTGGTAAACTACACGGTAATGTAAAAGTTAATTTTTTTGTGATCCAATACATAATATAGTACACTTCTCATAATTTTGTTTTAATCCAGAGAGGTTAGAAAAATGATCTAGATCCTCTATGGGATCGAAATTGTGGATTGAAAAGAAAACATGAATCATCAGCGTACAATGACACCTTTGTTTTTAAGCCCTGGATTTCTAGGCCCTTGGTATTATTGTTGGATCTGATTTTAATAGTTAACATTTTGATGGCCATAATAATAAGATATGCCGATGTTGCACAACCTTGTTTTCCTCCTGTTGACAGTAAAACTTTCTGAGAAGTATCCATTATTTACTATTTTATTCATTCATGAAAACAAAAAAAGTGCTTTTTGCTCATAATTTAAGGGTAGGGTCAGTAAATAAAAAACACAAGGCTACAAATAATTATTATGAAATTAATAAATTGAGTAGTTTATAACAATAGCTTGCTTTAATAAAAAAAATCCGATTTGATGACTGTGTGGCTGTGCCAGCTAGTGACCACTCTGATCCTCATGTCTCACACCTCATGTCTCAGACCCTCATGTCTCGGACCCTCATGTCTCTGATCCTCATGTCTCTGTCCCTCATGTCTCTGTCCCTCATGTCTCTGTCCCTCATGTCTCTGATCCTCATGTCTCTGTCCCTCATGTCTCTGATCCTCATGTCTCAGGCCCTCATGTTTCTGATCCTCATGTCTCTAATCCTCATGTCTCCTGTCTCTGAGCTGCCTCCAGAACAAGATTCATGAGAAAAAACAATAACCTGCGTTATTAGTTCTCATGGCACATACTTTGCCTCCAGTAACATGCACACTTGCATAATTGCACATACATACATATTTCTCTGTTCTGGTAAAAGAGAAGTTGATAGTACCATATCCTGTTTTTTTGGATCCTATAACTACGCTGAAAAGCCATAAGCAGCACACACACACAAAGGTTTCTCAGAAACGTCTCTGGTAAAACAGCAGTAGAGGGTGTGGTCACTAGTTTGAAGCACCGTTAAAACTGAAGAGTTGGATCTGAGATCATTGTTTGTCTTCTCCTCCAACTAACCAGAGTTACATTGAGAACTGGAGCTGATGAACTACAGAACAGCTTTTCTAAGAACATCCAGGAAGAAGAGAAGATGATGTCAGATGAGAACGGTAAGAACGTTTATTCACTAATGTGAACATATTTCTAGCAGCAACACCATAAAGATGTAACAGCAATGCCATGGAAACAATAAATATTAAAGGGACTTTTACTCAGAAATGCAAAAACACAACTTTTACTGTTGAATGGCAAAGAAAAGAAAATGAGACTACTTGTAATTCCCTGTCCTTACTGAGATGAAATGACTAGAACACTATAGCACAATGATACCACTTCCCTCTATCACTGATATTAAAATGATTTAATATAATATATTTGTATCATCAATTGCACACAAGGTCCAACCAAAACTTGACTTCCACTTTTAACCCAACCTCTCTGAATTGGAGAGGTGCAGGGGCATACTGCCATATTGAACACCTGGGGAGCAGTTGTTGGGGGGGTTAACTGCCGTGCATCACCTTGTCGGCTCGGGGATTAGAACTACACGCTTGTTAAAAAGGGTTCCAAAAGGGTTCTTCGTCTGTTCCCATAGGATAACCGTTTTAGGTTCTTTTTTGGTTCCCTATGTGGGAAGGCTTCTACATGGAACCAAAAATTGTTATTCAAAGGTTTCTCCTATGGGGACAGCCGAAGAACACTTTAAGGTTCTTTATAGCACATTTTTTTCTAAGAGTATCAAACTTCAGGTTACTGTCCCTACACTCTAACCACTAGGCTACCTGCCGCCCCACACTCTAACCACTAGGCCACCTGCCGCCCCAACACTCTAACCACTAGGCCACCTGCCGCCCCAACACTCTAACCACTAGGCCACCTGCCGCCCCAACACTCTAACCACTAGGCCACCTGCCGCCCCAACACTCTAACCACAAGGCCACCTGCCGCCCCAACACTCTAACCACTAGGCAACCTGCCGCCCCAACACTCTAACCACTAGGCCACCTGCCGCCCCAACACTCTAACCACTAGGCCACCTGCCGCCCAAACACTCTAACCACTAGGCCACCTGCCGCCCCAACACTCTAACCACTAGGCCACCTGCCGCCCCAACACTCTAACCACTAGTCCACCTGCCGCCCCAAAACTCTAACCACTAGGCTAACTGCCGCCCCAACACTCTAACCACTAGGCTACCTGCCGCCCCAACACTCTAACCACTAGGCCACCTGCCGCCCAAACACTCTAACCACTAGGCCTCCTGCCGCCCCAACACTCTAACCACTAGGCCTCCTGCCTCCCCAACACTCTAACCACTAGGCCTCCTGCCGCCCCAACATTCTAACCACTAGGCCACCTGCCGCCCCAACACTCTAACCACTAGGCCACCTGCCGCCCCAACACTCTAACCACTAGGCCACCTGCCGCCCATAACACTCTAACCACTAGGCCACCTGCCGCCCCAACACTCTAACCACTAGGCCACCTGCCGCCCCAACACTCTAACCACTAGGCTACCTGCCGCCCCAACACTCTAACCACTAGGCTACCTGCCGCCCCAACACTCTAACCACTAGGCCACCTGCCGCCCAAACACTCTAACCACTAGGCCACCTGCCGCCCCAACACTCTAACCACTAGGCCACCTGCCTCCCCAACACTCTAACCACTAGGCCACCTGCCGCCCCAACACTCTAACCACTAGCTACCTGCCGCCCCAACACTCTAACCATTAGGCCACCTGCCGCCCCAACACTCTAACCACTAGGCCACCTGCCGCCCCAACACTCTAACCACTAGGCCACCTGCCGCCCCAACACTCTAACCACTAGGCCACCTGCCGCCCCAACACTCTAACCACTATGCCACCTGCCGCCCCAACAATCTAATCACTAGGCCACCTGCCGCCCCAACACTCTAACCACTAGGCCACCTGCCGCCCCAACACTCTAACCACTAGAACTCCTGCCGCCCCTACACTCTAACCACTAGGCCTCCTGCCGCCCCAACACTCTAACCACTAGGCCACCTGCCGCCCCAACACTCTAACCACTAGGCCACCTGCCGCCCCAACACTCTAACCACTAGGCCACCTGCCGCCCCAACACTCTAACCACTAGGCCTCCTGCCGCCCCAACACTCTAACCACTAGGCCTCCTGCCGCCCCAACACTCTAACCACTAGGCCTCCTGCCGCCCCAACACTCTAACCACTAGGCCTCCTGCCGCCCCAACACTCTAACCACTAGGCCTCCTGCCGCCCCAACACTCTAACCACTAGGCCACCTGCTGCCCAAACACTCTAACCACTAGGCCACCTGCCGCCCCAACACTCTAACCACTAGGCCACCTGCCGCCCCAACACTCTAACCACTAGGCCTCCTGCCGCCCCAACACTCTAACCACTAGGCCTCCTGCCGCCCCAACACTCTAACCACTAGGCCTCCTGCCGCCCCAACACTCTAACCACTAGGCCTCCTGCCGCCCCAACACTCTAACCACTAGGCCACCTGCCGCCCAAACACTCTAACCACTAGGCCACCTGCCGCCCCAACACTCTAACCACTAGGCTACCTGCCGCCCCAACACTCTAACCACTAGGCTACCTGCCGCCCCAACACTCTAACCACTAGGCCACCTGCCGCCCAAACACTCTAACCACTAGGCCACCTGCCGCCCCAACACTCTAACCACTAGGCCACCTGCCTCCCCAACACTCTAACCACTAGGCCACCTGCCGCCCCAACACTCTAACCACTAGGCCACCTGCCGCCCCAACACTCTAAGCACTAGGCCACCTGCCGCCCCAACACTCTAACCACTAGGCCACCTGCCGCCCCAACACTCTAACCACTAGGCCACCTGCCGCCCCAACACTCTAACCACTATGCCACCTGCCGCCCCAACAATCTAACCACTAGGCCACCTGCCGCCCCAACACTCTAACCACTAGGCCACCTGCCGCCCCAACACTCTAACCACTAGGCCTCCTGCCGCCCCTACACTCTAACCACTAGGCCTCCTGCCGCCCCAACACTCTAACCACTAGGCCACCTGCTGCCCCAACACTCTAACCACTAGGCCACCTGCCGCCCCAACACTCTAACCACTAGGCCACCTGCCGCCCCAACACTCTAACCACTAGGCCACCTGCCGCCCCAACACTCCAACCACTAGGCCACCTGCCGCCCCAACACTCTAACCACTAGGCCACCTGCCGCCCCAACACTCTAACCACTAGGCCACCTGCCGCCCCAACACTCTAACCACTAGGCCTCCTGCCGCCCCAACACTCTAACCACTAGGCCACCTGCCGCCCCAACACTCTAACCACTAGGCCACCTGCCGCCCCAACACTCTAACCACTAGGCCACCTGCCTCCCCAAAACTCTAACCACTAGGCCACCTGCCGCCCCAACACTCTAACCACTAGGCCACCTGCCGCCCCAACACTCTAACCACTAGGCCACCTGCCGCCCCAACACTCTAACCACTAGGCCTCCTGCCGCCCCAACACTCTAACCACTAGGCCTCCTGCCGCCCCAACACTCTAACCACTAGGCCTCCTGCCTCCCCAACACTCTAACCATTAGGCATCTTGCCGCCCCTACACTCTAACCACTACGCCTCCTGCCGCCCCAACACTCTAACCACTAGGCCACCTGCCGCCCCAACACTCTAACCACTAGGCCACCTGCCGCCCCAACACTCTAACCACTAGGCCACCTGCCGCCCCAACACTCTAACCACTAGGCCTCCTGCCGCCCCAACACTCTAACCACTAGGCCTACTGCCTCCCCAACACTCGAACCACTAGGCATCTTGCCCCCCCAACACTCTAACCACTAGGCCTCCTGCCGCCCCAACACTCTAACCACTAGGCCCCCTGCCGCCCCAACACTCTAACCACTAGGCCTCCTGCCGCCCCAACACTCTAACCACTAGGCCACCTGCCGCCCCAACACTCTAACCACTAGGCCTCCTGCCTCCCCAACACTCTAACCACTAGGCCACCTGCCGCCCCAACACTCTAACCACTAGGCCTCCTGCCTCCCCAACACTCTAACCACTAGGCCACCTGCCGCCCCAACACTCTAACCACTAGGCCTCCTGCCGCCCCTACACTCTAACCACTAGACCACCTGCCGCCCCAACACTCTAACCACTAGGCCTCCTGCCGCCCCAACACTCTAACCACTAGGCCACCTGCCGCCCCAACACTCTAACCACTAGGCCACCTACACTCTAACCACTAGGCCACCTGCCGCCCCAACACTCTAACCACTAGGCCTCCTGCCGCCCCAACACTCTAACCACTAGGCCACCTGCCGCCCCAACACTCTAACCACTAGGCCTCCTGCCGCCCCAACACTCTAACCACTAGGCCTCCTGCCGCCCCAACACTCTAACCACTAGGCCACCTGCCGCCCCAACACTCTAACCACTAGGCTAACTGCCGCCCCAACACTCTAACCACTAGGCCTCCTGCCTCCCCAACACTCTAACCACTAGGCATCTTGCCGCCCCAACACTCTAACCACTAGGCCTCCTGCCGCCCCAACACTCTAACCACTAGGCCTCCTGCCGCCCTGTAGTTGTTGTATTAAAATAAGGGAAACAAGGTCTCAGTGCTAGAGTCAAACAGTGTTTACTAAACGGCAGCTGTTCCAGTTCCAGCTGTTGCAGGTATCATACAGGTGTATGTATTGAAAAAGCTTTAAAAAAATACTAAAATACAACTCATGTTCCTTATGACACACAAATACAGATCTTTTGTAAAGCATTTGATGAGCTTGATGTGCATGTCTTAAATCATAATAACTGTATGAAAAGTGATGATGTTTGATGATCCACTCCGTTTCTGTTGAACATTTCAGGATATTCCATATAAATCTGTTAATATTTAAAAAAATTCACAAGATTTGACCTTTGACCTGTTCAAAATGGTATTACAAATCCAAAATGACCTTGAAATCCAGGATAACTTGATGTATGACAGCAAATATGTTTTATCTAGCATTGATGACAGTATGTAAGAAGAAAAAATAAATCCCAGCACTTTTTCCAGGTTGGCTGGTCTACTATACGATTACTAAGGGATTAAGTTTCAATTTGAGCTGTCCTCATGGTACCAGTAGAGAATGATGAGGGAGACAGCTGTCCTCATGGTACCAGTAGAGAATGATGAGGGAGACAGCTGTCCTCATGGTACCAGTAGAGAATGATGAGGGAGACAGCTGTCCTCATGGTACCAGTAGAGAATGATGAGGGAGACAGCTGTCCTCATGGTACCAGTAGAGAATGATGAGGGAGACAGCTGTCCTCATGGTACCAGTAGAGAATAATGAGGGAGACAGCTGTCCTCATGGTACCAGTAGAGAGATGAGGGAGGCAGCTGTCCTCATGATACCAGTAGAGAGATGAGGGGGGGCAGCTGTCTTTACGGTACCAGTAGAGAGATGAGGGGGGGCAGCTGTCTTTATGGTACCAGTAGAGAGATGAGGGGGGGGGGGGGGGCTGTCTTTATGATACTAGTAGAGAGATGGGGGGGGGGCAGTTTTCCTCATGGTACCAGTAGAGAGATGAGGGGTGAGACATCTGTCCTCGTGATATCAGGGGGGGGGGGGGGGGGGG
>NW_024059244.1:0-38702 GCF_016432855.1 Salvelinus namaycush | reverse complement strand
TCTCCTGAAGACCGCCAGGGTATGGAGACACTTCTCCTGAAGACCGCCAGGGTATGGAGACACTTCTCCTGAAGACCGCCAGGGTGTGGAGACACTTCTCCTGAAGACTGCCAGGGTTGGATTAGATATTCCAGAAGATACTTTCCAAGATGCACAGCCAGAGAAGACATAAGATGTGATGTTGATGAGAACTTGTGGTCAAATGCAGGAGAGAGAGAGAACTAGACCCCTCACAGTACCGTACAGTATGAGTGTTATACATTTTGATAAGAACTAGAACCCTCACAGTACTGTACAGTATGAGTGATTATACTATACATGTTGATAAGAACTAGAACCCTCACAGTACTGTACAGTATGAGTGATTATATTATACATGTTGATGAGAACTAGAACCCTCACAGTACTGTACAGTATGAGTGATTATATTATACATGTTGATGAGAACTAGAACCCTCACAGTACTGTACAGTATGAGTGATTATACTATACATGTTGATGAGAACTAGAACCCTCACAGTACTGTACAGTATGAGTGTTATACTATACATGTTGATGAGAACTAGAACCCTCACAGTACTGTACAGTATGAGTGATTATACTACATGTTGATGAGAACTAGAACCCTCACAGTACTGTACAGTATGAGTGTTATACTATACATGTTGATGAGAACTAGAACCCTCACAGTACTGTACAGTATGAGTGATTATACATGATGAGAACTAGAACCCTCACAGTACTGTACAGTATGAGTGATTATATTATACATGTTGATGAGAACTAGACCCCTCACAGAACTGTACAGTATGAGTGATTATATTATACATGTTGATGACAACTAGAACCCTCACAGTAATGTACAGTATGAGTGATTATACTATACATGTTGATGAGAACTAGAACCCTCACAGTACTGTACAGTATGAGTGATTATACTATACATGTTGATGAGAACTAGAACCCTCACAGTACTGTACAGTATGAGTGATTATACTATACATGTTGATGATAACTAGAACCCTCACAGTACTGTACAGTATGAGTGATTATACATGTTGATGATAACTAGAACCCTCACAGTACTGTACAGTATGAGTGATGATATTATACATGTTGATGAGAACTAGAACCCTCACAGTACTGTACAGTATGAGTGATGATATTATACATGTTGATGAGAACTAGAACCCTCACAGTACTGTACAGTATGAGTGATTATACATGTTGATGAGAACTAGAACCCTCACAGTACTGTACAGTATGAGTGATGATATTATACATGTTGATGAGAACTAGAACCCTCACAGTACTGTACAGTATGAGTGATTATACATGTTGATGAGAACTAGAACCCTCACAGTACTGTACAGTATGAGTGTTATACTATACATGTTGATGAGAACTAGAACCCTCACAGTACTGTACAGTATGAGTGATTATATTATACATGTTGATGAGAACTAGAACCCTCACAGTACTGTACAGTATGAGTGTTATACTATACATGTTGATGAGAACTAGAACCCTCACAGTACTGTACAGTATGAGTGATTATACTATACATGTTGATGAGAACTAGAACCCTCACAGTACTGTACAGTATGAGTGTTATACTACATGTTGATGAGAACTAGAACCCTCACAGTACTGTACAGTATGAGTGTTATACTATACATGTTGATGAGAACTAGAACCCTCACAGTACTGTACAGTATGAGTGATTATACTATACATGTTGATGAGAACTAGAACCCTCACAGTACTGTACAGTATGAGTGTTATACTACATGTTGATGAGAACTAGAACCCTCACAGTACTGTACAGTATGAGTGATTATACTATACATGTTGATGAGAACTAGAACCCTCACAGTACTGTACAGTATGAGTGATTATACTATACACGTTGATGAGAACTAGAACCCTCACAGTACTGTACAGTATGAGTGATTATACATGTTGATGAGAACTAGAACCCTCACAGTACTGTACAGTATGAGTGATTATACTACATGTTGATGAGAACTAGAACCCTCACAGTACTGTACAGTATGAGTGTTATATTATACATGTTGATGAGAACTAGAACCCTCACAGTACTGTACAGTATGAGTGATTATACTATACATGTTGATGAGAACTAGAACCCTCACAGTACTGTACAGTATGAGTGTTATACTATACATGTTGATGAGAACTAGAACCCTCACAGTACTGTACAGTATGAGTGATTATATTATACATGTTGATGAGAACTAGAACCCTCACAGTACTGTACAGTATGAGTGTTATACTATACATGTTGATGAGAACTAGAACCCTCACAGTACTGTACAGTATGAGTGTTATACTATACATGTTGATGAGAACTAGAACCCTCACAGTACTGTACAGTATGAGTGATTATATTATACATGTTGATGATAACTAGAATCCTCACAGTACTGTACAGTATGAGTGATTATATTATACATGTTGATGATAACTAGAACCCTCACAGTACTGTACAGTATGAGTGATTATACATGATGAGAACTAGAACCCTCACAGTACTGTACAGTATGAGTGATTATACATGTTGATGATAACTAGAACCCTCACAGTACTGTACAGTATGAGTGATTATACTATACATGTTGATGAGAACTAGAACCCTCACAGTACTGTACAGTATGAGTGATTATACTATACATGTTGATGAGAACTAGAACCCTCACAGTACTGTACAGTATGAGTGTTATACTATACATGTTGATGAGAACTAGAACCCTCACAGTACTGTACAGTGTGAGTGTTATACTATACATGTTGATGAGAACTAGAACCCTCACAGTACTGTACAGTATGAGTGTTATACTATACATGTTGATGAGAACTAGAACCCTCACAGTACTGTACAGTATGAGTGATTATACATGTTGATGAGAACTAGAACCCTCACAGTACTGTACAGTATGAGTGTTATACTATACATGTTGATGAGAACTAGGACCCTCACAGTACTGTGCAGTATGAGTGATTATATTATACATGTTGATGAGAACTAGAACCCTCACAGTACTGTACAGTATGAGTGATTATACTACATGTTGATGAGAACTAGAACCCTCACAGTACTGTACAGTATGAGTGATTATACTATATGTTGATGAGAACTAGAACCCTCACAGTACTGTACAGTATGAGTGATTATACTACATGTTGATGAGAACTAGAACCCTCACAGTACTCTACAGTATGAGTGATTATACTATACATGTTGATGAGAACTAGAACCCTCACAGTACTGTACAGTATGAGTGATTATACTACATGTTGATGAGAACTAGAACCCTCACAGTACTGTACAGTATGAGTGATTATACTACATGTTGATGAGAACTAGAACCCTCACAGTACTGTACAGTATGAGTGATTATACATGTTGATGAGAACTAGAACCCTCACAGTACTGTACAGTATGAGTGTTATACTATACATGTTGATGAGAACTAGAACCCTCACAGTACTGTACAGTATGAGTGTTATACTATACATGTTGATGAGAACTAGGACCCTCACAGTACTGTACAGTATGAGTGTTATACTATACATGTTGATGAGAACTAGAACCCTCACAGTACTGTACAGTATGAGTGATTATACATGTTGATGAGAACTAGAACCCTCACAGTACTGTACAGTATGAGTGTTATACTATACATGTTGATGAGAACTAGAACCCTCACAGTACTGTACAGTATGAGTGTTATACTATACATGTTGATGAGAACTAGGACCCTCACAGTACTGTACAGTATGAGTGTTATACTATACATGTTGATGAGAACTAGAACCCTCACAGTACTGTACAGTATGAGTGATTATACTATACATGTTGATGAGAACTAGAACCCTCACAGTACTGTACAGTATGAGTGATTATACTATACATGTTGATGAGAACTGGAACCCTCACAGTACTGTACAGTATGAGTGTTATACTATACATGTTGATGAAAGCTAGAACCCTCACAGTACTGTACAGTATGAGTGATTATACTATACATGATGATGAGAACTAGAACCCTCACAGTACTGTACAGTATGAGTGATTATACATGTTGATGATAACTAGAACCCTCACAGTACTGTACAGTATGAGTGATTATACATGTTGATGAGAACTAGAACCCTCACAGTACTGTACAGTATGAGTGATTATACTATACAAGTTGTTGATGTTTTTTAATTGTTGTAATTATTATTGCAGTCAAGGAATTACAGAAATGTGTTTTTTGTTTCAACTTTGTATTTTTCACAGGTTAATTACTAAATGCAAAAATATAGAACAAAATAAAGGCTATTGAAGCAAATTGCTGCGTTTCTGATTCATTCTTGTTACATAAACTTTAGTACAGTCAATAAACTTTAGTACAGTCAATAAACTTTAGTACAGTCAATAAACTTTAGTACAGTCAATAAAGTTTAGTACAGTCAATAAACTTTAGCACAGTCAATAAAGTTTAGTACAGTCAATAACCTTTAGCACAGTCAATAAACTTTAGTACAGTCAATAAACTTTAGCACAGTCAATAAACTTTAGCACAGTCAATAAACTTTAGCACAGTCAATAAACTTTAGTACAGTCAATAAACTTTAGTACAGTCAATAAACTTTAGTACAGTCAATAAACTTTAGCACAGTCAATAAACTTTAGTACAGTCAATAAACTTTAGCACAGTCAATAAACTTTAGTACAGTCAATAACCTTTAGTACAGTCAATAAACTTTAGTACAGTCAATAACCTTTAGTACAGTCAATAACCTTTAGTACAGTCAATAAAGTGAAAAAGTGTCATTCAAACTTCAAAGAGAAAAGTTCATGGTTTATGTAATGCTGCGTGTTGTTAGTGTTTTTTAGGTCCGTGTGTTATGAGGGACAATGTTATGCTTTCTGAGTGAGAATTGTTGCCATTGTTTTCGGACGAACGAGCTTATTTTGAGACATGTATGAAGTGTTTTGGTGGTTTGAGTGAGTTTTGGAGGTGAGATGAACTGTTTGGCCAAGATGCATGTTGTTAATGCAGACTTGTGTGAAGAGTTTTGGAAAAAGTGGCTTCAGTGTTGACCGATGCTTGTTAGCAATTGAAAAAAACTGTAAATGTTCTAATGGTATTTCACCGAAAACTTTTGTACTTAAAGTTTAGAAAATTCACACATAATTGTGAAAATAGCACCAAAGCGATTGAAAAAGCAAAACAGTAAAGTTGTATTGGTCGTATGTACGGGATACACATGGTATACACCGTCCAATGAAACGCTTCCCACATGGTATACACCGTCCAATGAAACGCTTCCCACATGGTATACACCGTCCAATGAAACGCTTCCCACATGGTATACACCGTCCAATGAAACGCTTCCCACATGGTATACACCGTCCAATGGAACGCTTCCCACATGGTATACACCGTCCAATGAAACGCTTCCTACATGGTATACACCGTCCAATGAAACGCTTCCCACATGGTATACACCGTCCAATGGAACGCTTCCTACATGGTATACACCGTCCAATGAAACGCTTCCTACAGGTTCCTACTCAACAATGCAACGAGAATAAATTATAAAAGAGAAGAATACAAACATAAAGTAAATGTCTCAGTAGAACAGAATAAACCTTTCAGCATCAGTATAATACAGGAAGGCATAATTTATAGTCCAATATTTACATGTCTATCAGGGAAGAGGGGATTTGGGGGGGCAGTGTTTAATGTGTGCAGTATTGGCAATAGTGTGTGTGTGTGTGGGGGGGGGGAATCAGAGCAGGAGGTCAGTCCAGTTCATGTGTTCAGCAGTCTGATGACTTGTAGATAGAAACTGTCTCTGAGCCTGTTGGTATCATGTGTTCAGCAGTCTGATGACTTGTAGATAGAAACTGTATCTGAGCCTGTTGGTGTCATGTGTTCAGCAGTCTGATGACTTGTAGATAGAAACTGTCTCTGAGCCTGTTGGTATCATGTGTTCAGCAGTCTGATCGCTTGTTGATAGAAACTGTCTCTGAGCCTGTTGGTGTCATGTGTTCAGCAGTCTGATGACTTGTAGATAGAAACTGTATCTGAGCCTGTTGGTGTCATGTGTTCAGCAGTCTGATGACTTGTAGATAGAAACTGTCTCTGAGCCTGTTGGTATCATGTGTTCAGCAGTCTGATCGCTTGTTGATAGAAACTGTCTCTGAGCCTGTTGGTGTCATGTGTTCAGCAGTCTGATGACTTGTAGATAGAAACTGTATCTGAGCCTGTTGGTGTCATGTGTTCAGCAGTCTGATGACTTGTAGATAGAAACTGTCTCTGAGCCTGTTGGTGTCATGTGTTCAGCAGTCTGATGACTTGTAGATAGAAACTGTATCTGAGCCTGTTGGTATCATGTGTTCAGCAGTCTGATGGCTTGTACATTAGATATAAACTGTCTCTGAGCCTGACCTGATCAGACCTCAAACTTTGATACCGTTTGCCTGATGGTAAGGGATCTCTCAGCTCATGGATGGGGTGTGGGGTATCCTTGATGATGACTTCCTCAGGTCACCGTTTGAAGTAGATGTCCTGGATGGGTGGGACCAAGGTCCCAGTGATGTCCTGGAACAAGGTCCCAGTGATGTCCTGGAACAAGGTCCCAGTGATGTCCTGGAACAAGGTCCCAGTGATGTCCTGGAACAAGGTCCCAGTGATGTCCTGGAACAAGGTCCCAGTGATGTCCTGGAACAAGGTCCCAGTGATGTCCTGGAACAAGGTCCCAGTGATGTCCTGGGCTGTCTTCCCCACCTGCTGGAGGGCCTTTTATTTCCCTTTGCTTGTTATGACTCAGATGTTGAATAATGGGGATATCAAGGTATTTATAAACACTCTGAGCCAAAGATACAAGATAAAACAACAATAGGATCATTAAATACTGTCCAAAACAATCTGTGTGTTATGGAGCTGAGAGCTCTCCTTTCTACACAGCCAGCAGGCTGAGAGCTCACCTTTCTACACAGCCAGCCCAGCACCGTCTTCATCCATGTTGAATGGGGAGCATCGCTGCCACCTAGTGGCACAAAGAGGCACATACATCTTTTGTTTTCTGGTTAAATGTAGGTCGAGTGGGCTACCATGGTACTGTGCTGTGTTTATAGGGAGTAACTGATCTTATTCACTTCATAGCAGACTTTTACCCTCACATTTCATTTCTCAGGGGGAAACCTCTCTCTTTCCTCATTCAAAGATCTGCTCACCTATAAGGCCTGTCCATAATTATTAGGAACTGTAGACTGAGAAAGTCCCATAGCGGTTCTGTTTACTGAGAATATATTTGGCATCCTTGAGAAGGCTTCTGCAGTGTTCTATCGCTCTAAGTCGATACAGTCTCTCCCTCTCACACACACACACACACACACACACACACACACACACACACACACACACATATACACACACACACACACTCTTTCTCTCTCACACACATAGCTCAGTCTTTCCTCCTAACTGCTATATGCTAATCCTGCAAGGTTTCAGCTCCCACATGTCAAACCTCATTATTTTTCTAGCTATTTATTTCAGATAAACAAAGTGCAGTAGCTTAGCACCTCAGACACACTGCGAGGAGGGAGAGGGGAGGGAGGCGGAGAGAGAGGGGGGAGAGTGAGGTGGGGGAGAAAGAGAAGGGGGGAGAGAGGGAAATAGAGAGAGAGAGATGCAGGCCAATAAAGCCACAGAGAGAGAGAGACCAGAGAGCTCCTCATCACACCAGCTCATATAGAGTAATGAAGATATACCAGCAGGCAGAGAGACAGACTGGGAGACTGTAAATACCCTTCCATCCTGTCACCTGATATTACCAAAGGAGACTTTAGACATTTGGTTTATATTACGGACATAATAACATGACAGTGGAGGAATGGAGAGTGAAATTGAAAAGGAGAATCATATTTTATTTATATTCCAACTTTGCAAAAGTACTGTAGTTATCTACACTTTTGAAACTTAGATACTTTGGCTATTATTCATTCCACGCACGAATACTCACACACACTACAGAGTAAACACACACACTACAGAGTACACACACACTACAGAGCACACACACTACAGAGCACACACACACTACAGAGCACACACTACAGAGCACACACACACTACAGAGCACACACACTACAGAGCACACACACTACAGAGCACACACACACTACAGAGCACACACACTACAGAGAGTACACACTACAGAGCACACACACACACTACAGAGTACACACACACTACAGAGCACACACACTACAGAGAGTACACACACACTACAGAGTACACACACTACAGAGCACACACACACACTACAGAGTACACACACTACAGAGCACTCACACACACTACAGAGCACACACACACACTACAGAGCACACACACTACAGAGCACACACACACACTACAGAGCACACACACTACAGAGCACACACACACACTACAGAGTACACACACTACAGAGCACACACACACACTACAGAGTACACACACTACAGAGCACACACACTACAGAGCACACACACACTACAGAGCACACACACTACAGAGCACACACACTACAGAGCACACACACACTACAGAGCACACACACTACAGAGAGTACACACTACAGAGCACACACACACACTACAGAGTACACACACTACAGAGTACACACACTACAGAGTACACACACTACAGAGCACACACACACTACAGAGCACACACACTACAGAGCACACACACACTACAGAGCACACACACTACAGAGAGTACACACTACAGAGCACACACACACACTACAGAGTACACACACTACAGAGCACAAACACACTACAGAGCACACACACTACAGAGCACACACACACTACAGAGCACACACACTACAGAGCACACACTACAGAGCACACACACACTACAGAGCACACACACACTACAGAGCACACACACTACAGAGCACACACACTACAGAGCACACACACACACACTACAGAGCACACACACACTACAGAGCACACACACACTACAGAGCACACACACTACAGAGCACACACACACTACAGAGCACACACACACTACAGAGCACACACACACTACAGAGCACACACACACTACAGAGCACACACTACAGAGCACACACACTACAGAGCACACACACTACAGAGCACACACACTACAGAGCACACACACACACACACACTACAGAGCACACACACACTACAGAGCACACACACTACAGAGCACACACACACTACAGAGCACACACACTACAGAGCACACACACACTACAGAGCACACACACACTACAGAGCACACACACACACTACAGAGCACACACACACACTACAGAGCACACACACACTACAGAGCACACACACACTACAGAGCACACACACTACAGAGCACACACATACTACAGAGCACACACACACTACAGAGCACACACACTACAGAGCACACACACTACAGAGCACACACACTACAGAGCACACACACTATAGAGCACACACACTACAGAGCACACACACACTACAGAGCACACACACACTACAGAGCACACACACACTACAGAGCACACACACTACAGAGCACACACACTACAGAGCACACACACACTACAGAGCACACACACTACAGAGCACACACACACTACAGAGCACACACACTACAGAGCAGACACACACTACAGAGCACACACACACTACAGAGCACACACACACTACAGAGCACACACACACTACAGAGCACACACACTACAGAGCACACACACACTACAGAGCACACACACTACAGAGCACACACACTACAGAGTACACACACACTACAGAGCACACACACACACTACAGAGCACACACACTACAGAGAGTACACACACACACTACAGAGCACACACACACTACAGAGCACACGCACTACAGAGCACACACACACACACACTACAGAGCACACACACACTACAGAGCACACACACTACAGAGCACACACACTACAGAGCACACACACACTACAGACAGTACACACTACAGAGCACACACACACTACAGAGAGTACACACTACAGAGCACACACACTACAGAGCACACACACTACAGAGAGTACACACTACAGAGCACACACACTACAGAGCACACACACTACAGAGCACACACACACTACAGAGCACACACACTACAGAGCACACACACTACAGAGTACACACACACTACAGAGCACACACACTAAAGAGAGTACACACTACAGAGCACACACACACTACAGAGCACACACACACTACAGAGCACACACACACTACAGAGCACACACACTACAGAGCACACACACACTACAGAGCACACACACTACAGAGCACACACACACTACAGAGCACACACACACTACAGAGCACACACACACACACTACAGAACACACACACACACTACAGAGCACACACACACACTACAGAGCGCACACACACTACAGAGAGTACACACTACAGAGAGTACACACACACACTACAGAGCACACACACTACAGAGCACACACACTACAGAGCACACACACACACACTACAGAGCACACACACACTACAGAGCACACACACTACAGAGAGTACACACTACAGAGAGTACACACACACACTACAGAGTACACACACTACAGAGCACACACACTACAGAGCACACACACACTACAGAGCACACACACTACAGAGCACACACACACTACAGAGCACACACACTACATAGCACACACACACTACAGAGCACACACACTACAGAGCACACACACACTACAGAGCACACACACTACAGAGCACACACACACTACAGAGCACACACACTACAGAGCACACACACACTACAGAGCACACACACTACAGAGCACACACACTACAGAGAGTACACACTACAGAGCACACACACACTACAGAGCACACACACACTACAGAGAGTACACACTACAGAGCACACACACACTACAGAGTACACACACACTACAGAGCACACACACTACAGAGCACACACACTACAGAGAGTACACACTACAGAGCACACACACACTACAGAGCACACACACACTACAGAGTACACACACACTACAGAGCACACACACTACAGAGAGTACACACTACAGAGCACACACACACTACAGAGCACACACACTACAGAGCACACACACTACAGAGCACACACACACTACAGACAGTACACACTACAGAGCACACACACACTACAGAGAGTACACACTACAGAGCACACACACTACAGAGCACACACACTACAGAGAGTACACACTACAGAGCACACACACTACAGAGCACACACACTACAGAGCACACACACACTACAGAGCACACACACTACAGAGCACACACACTACAGAGTACACACACACTACAGAGCACACACACACACTACAGAGCACACACACTACAGAGAGTACACACACACACTACAGAGCACACACACACTACAGAGCACACGCACTACAGAGCACACACACACACTACAGAGCACACACTCTACAGAGCACACACACTACAGAGCACACACACACTACAGACAGTACACACTACAGAGCACACACACACTACAGAGAGTACACACTACAGAGCACACACACTACAGAGCACACACACTACAGAGAGTACACACTACAGAGCACACACACTACAGAGCACACACACACTACAGAGCACACACACTACAGAGCACACACACTACAGAGCACACACACACTACAGAGCACACACACACTACAGAGCACACACACTACAGAGAGTACACACACACACTACAGAGCACACACACACACTACAGAGCACACACACACTACAGAGCACACACACACTACAGAGCACACACACTACAGAGAGTACACACTACAGAGCACACACACACTACAGAGAGTACACACTACAGAGCACACACACACTACAGAGCACACACACTACAGAGCACACACACTACAGAGCACACACACTACAGAGAGTACACACTACAGAGCACACACACACTACAGAGAGTACACACACTACAGAGCACACACACACACTACAGAGCACACACACTACAGAGAGTACACACTACAGAGCACACACACACTACAGAGCACACACACTACAGAGCACACACACACTACAGAGCACACACACTACAGAGAGTACACACTACAGAGCACACACACACTACAGAGCACACACACACTACAGAGAATACACACTACAGAGCACACACACACTACAGAGCACACACACTACAGAGAGTACACACTACAGAGCACACACACACTACAGAGAGTACACACTACAGAGCACACACACACACACTACAGAGCACACACACACTACAGAGAGTACACACTACAGAGCACACACACACTACAGAGCACACACACACTACAGAGAGTACACACTACAGAGCACACACACTACAGAGAGTACACACTACAGAGCACACACACTACAAAGCACACACACTACAAAGCACACACACACTACAGAGAGCACACACTACAGAGCACACACACTACAGAGCACACACACTACAGAGCACACACACTACAAAGCACACACACTACAGAGCACACACACACTACAGAGCACACACTACAGAGAGAACACACTACAGAGCACACACACTACAGAGCACACACACTACAGAGAGTACACACTACAGAGCACACACACACTACAGAGCACACACACACTACAGAGAGTACACACTACAGAGCACACACACTACAAAGCACACACACTACAGAGCACACACACTACAGAGCACACACACACTACAGAGAGTACACACTACAGAGCACACACACTACAGAGCACACACACTACAAAGCACACACACTACAGAGCACGCACACTACAAAGCACACACACTACAGAGCACACACACTACAGAGCACACACACTACAGAGCACACACACACTACAGAGCACACACATTACAGAGAGTACACACTACAGAGCACACACACTACAGAGAGTACACACTACAGAGCACACACACTACAAAGCACACACACTACAGAGCACACACACACTACAGAGAGTACACACTACAGAGGACACACACTACAAAGCCCACACACTACAGAGCACACACACTACATAGCACACACACTACAGAGCACACACACTACAGAGCACACACACACTACAGAGCACACACTACAGAGAGTACACACTACAGAGCACACACACTACAGAGCACACACACTACAGAGCACACACACACTACAGAGCACACACACATATACTGTACTACTGTAAATATCTGATGTGTCAAATGTATAGTAGTACTGAACTGAAACCAATCTGTCAAGAATAACATTTAAAATTCAAACATCAGAGAATTTTTTTTATCTAAATCTAATCCTAAAACTATCATCAGTACTGTTCTAATTAATTATTCTTCCAATAGATATTAGATACTGTATATGACTAATACTGTATATTACTAATACTGTATATGCCTAATACTGTACATGACTAATACTGTATATGACTAATACTGTATCTACTTGACTAATACTGTATCTACTTGACTAATACTATATCTACTTGACTAAAACTGTATCCACATGACTGATACTGTACTTGACTAATACTGTAGCTACATGACTAATAGCGTATCGACATGACTCATACTGTATCTACTGTAGCTACATGACTAATACTGTAGCTACATGACTAATAATGTAGTTACATGACTAATAATGTAGTTACATGACTCATAATGTAGCTGCATGACTAATCCTGTAGCTTCATGACTAATACTGTAGTTACATGACTAATACTGTAGTTACATGACCAATACTGTAGTTATATGACTAATACTGTAGCTACTTGACTCATACTGTAGCTACTTGACTAATACTGTAGCTACATGACTAATACTGTAGTTACATGACTAATACTGTAGTTACATGACCAATACTGTAGTTATATGACTAATACTGTAGCTACTTGACTCATACTGTAGCTACTTGACTAATACTGTAGTTACATGACTAATACTGTAATTACATGACCAATACTGTAGCTACATGACTCCTACTGTAGCTACATGACTCCTACTGTAGCTACATGACTCCTACTGTAGCTACATGACTCCTACTGTAGCTACATGACTCCTACTGTAGCTACATGACTCCTACTGTAGCTACATGACTCCTACTGTAGCTACATGACTCATACTGTAGCTACATGACTAATATTGTAGCTACATGACTAATACTGTACCTACATGACTAATATTGTAGCTACATGACAAATACTGTAGTTACATGACTAATACTGTAGCTACATGACTAATGCTGTAGCTACATTACTAATACAGTAGCTACTTGACTAATACTGTAACTACTTGACTAATACTGTAGCTACATGACTAATACTGTAGCTACATGACTAATAGTGTATCTACTTGACTAATACTGTAGCTGCATGACTAATAATGTAGCGACTTGACTAATAATGTAATTACATGACTAATACAGTAGCTACATGACTAATACTGTATCTACATGACTAATACTGTAGCTACATGACTAATACTGTAGCTACATGACTAATACTGTAGCTACATGACTAAAACTGTATCTATTTGACTAATACTGCATCCACATGACTGATACTGTACTTGACTAATACTGTAGTTACATGACTAATACAGTAGCTACTTGTCTAATACTGTAGCTACGTGACTCATACTGTAGCTACATGACTAACACAGTAGCTACGTGACTCATACTGTAGCTACGTGACTCATACTGTAGCTACATGACTAACACAGTAGCTACGTGACTCATACTGTAGCTACATGACTCATACTGTAGCTACATGACTAATACTGTAGCTCCATGACTAATACTGTAGCTCCATGACTAATACTGTAGCTACATGGCTAATACTGTAGCTACATGGCTAATACTGTAGCTACATGACTCATAATGTAGCTACATGACTAATACTGTAGCTACATGACTAATACTGTAGCTGCGTGACTAATACTGTAGCTACATGACTAATACTGTAGCTGCATGACTAATACTGTATATGACTAATACTGTATCTACTTGACTAATACTGTATCCACATGACTGATACTGTACTTGACTAATACCGTAGCTACGTGACTAATACTGTAGCTACATGACTAATAGCGTATCCACATGACTAATACTGTATCTACTGTAGCTACATGACTAATAGCGTATCGACATGACTAATACTGTAGCTACATGATAATAGCGTATCGACATGACTAATACTGTATCTACTGTAGCTACATGACTAATAGCGTATCGACATGACTAATACTGTAGCTGCATGACTAATAGCGTATCTACTGTAGCTACATGACTAATAGCGTATCGACATGACTAATACTGTATCTACTGTAGCTACATGACTAATACTGTAGTTACATGACTAATACTGTAATTACATGACTAATAGCGTATCGACATGACTCATACTGTACATAACTAATACTGTATCCACATGAGTGATACTGTACACGACTAACAAGGGATACACAATATGGTGACCACAAGGGACACACAATATGGTGACCACAAGGGACACACAATATGGTGACCACTAGGGACACACAATATGGTGACCACTAGGGACACACAATATGGTGACCACTAGGGACACACAATATGGTGACCACTAGGGACACACAATATGGTGACCACTAGGGACACACAATATGGTGACCACTAGGGACACACAATATGGTGACCACAAGGGACACACAATATGGTGACCACTAGGGACACACAATATGGTGACCACAAGGGACACACAATATGGTGACCACTAGGGACACACAATATGGTGACCACTAGGGACACACAATATGGTGACCACAAGGGACACACAATATGGTGACCACTAGGGACACACAATATGGTGACCACTAGGGACACACAACATGGTGACCACAAGGGACACACAATATGGTGACCACAAGGGACACACAATATGGTGACCACTAGGGACACACAATATGGTGACCACTAGGGACACACAATATGGTGACCACTAGGGACACACAATATGGTGGCCACAAGGGACACACAATATGGTGACCACAAGGGACACACAATATGGTGACCACTAGGGACACACAATATGGTGACCACAAGGGACACACAATATGGTGACCACTAGGGACACACAATATGGTGACCACTAGGGACACACAATATGGTGACCACTAGGGACACACAATATGGTGACCACTAGGGACACACAATATGGTGGCCACAAGGGACACACAACATGGTGACCGCTAGGGACACACAACATGGTGACCACAAGGGATACACAATATGGTGACTACTAGGGACACACAATATGGTGACCACTAGGGATACACAATATGGTGACCACTAGGGATACACAATATGGTGACTACTAGGGACACACAATATGGTGACCACAAGGGATACACAATATGGTGACCACTAGGGACACACAATATGGTGACCACTAGGGACACACAATATGGTGACCACAAGGGATACACAATATGGTGACCACTAGGGACACACAATATGGTGACCACAAGGGACACACAATATGGTGACCACAAGGGACACACAATATGGTGACCACAAGGGACACACAATATGGTGACCACTAGGGACACACAATATGGTGACCACAAGGGACACACAATATGGTGACCACTAGGGACACACAACATGGTGACCACAAGGGACACACAATATGGTGACCACAAGGGACACACAATATGGTGACCACAAGGGACACACAATATGGTGACCACTAGGGACACACAATATGGTGACCACAAGGGACACACAATATGGTGACCACTAGGGACACACAACATGGTGACCACTAGGGACACACAATATGGTGACCACAAGGGACACACAATATGGTGACCACTAGGGACACACAACATGGTGACCACAAGGGACACACAATATGGTGACCACTAGGGACACACAACATGGTGACCACAAGGGACACACAATATGGTGACCACAAGGGACACACAATATGGTGACCACAAGGGACACACAATATGGTGACCACAAGGGACACACAATATGGTGACCACTAGGGACACACAATATGGTGACCACTAGGGACACACAATATGGTGAAAATACCTAGCCAATCAGAGGGCAAGATGGAGCTATTACCATATTTCTTGTCCTTCCGTCAGGAACAGCAATTTCTCCTCACCACAACCTCTGCATCCTTCAAGACTGTTGCTTTGTGAGAAGGTGTTAAAGTTCACAGTTAGCCATTGTTATGTAATTGCAGGCTGAAAAGTACCAAGATCTTTGCCTTAGCTTGTCAGAGCAGGTCCACCGGAGCAATGGCCCAGTGAGACACAGGTGCCGGCCCGCATAGATGGAAACAGAAAAGTCTGAGAAGTTTGGGTAAAACACTGGGATAAATCCTCAGTGGAGATGCAGCAGAATAGATTTTTCCTTCCTCCCCCTCTCCTTCCTCCCACTCTCCTTCCTCCCACTCTCCCTCTCCTTCCTCCCCCTCTCCTTCCTCCCCCTCTCAGCACCTTTCTTCCCAGGCCCCAGATATCTCTCTCAATTCAAATGAAATTCAAACATGCTTAATTGGCATGGGAAACATGTTTACATTGCCAAAGGAAGTGAAATAAACAATAAACAAAAGTGAGATGAAACAAACAAACAACATTGATAAAACAACATTAAAACATTAACAGTAAATATTTCACTCAAAGGTTTAAAAAAAATAATAAAGACATTTCAAATGTTATATTATCTTACTTCGTACAGTGTTTTTAACAATGTGTAAATAGTTGTAATATGAATAGTATGGGACGATAAGTAAACATATTAAACAGGGCAACCAGTGGAGCGTAAACAACATTAAATACAACCACATGGTATGGTAACATCTTGCTGCTGTGATGGCACTGCCGTATTTCGCCTAACAGAGTTTATCAATGTTTGATTTATTTTCTAATTCTTTGTGGCTCTGTGTAATCTGAGGGAAATATGTGTCTCTAAATATGGTCATACATTTGGCAGCAGGTTAGGAAGTGCACCTCAGTTTCCACCTCATTTTGTGGGCAGTGTGAACATAGCCTGTCTTCTCTTGAGAACCAGTTCTGCCTACGGCGGCCTTTCTCAAAGCAAGGCTATGCTCACTGAGTCTTAATTTTGGGTCAGTCACAGTGGTCAGGTATTCTGCCCTTGTGTCCTCTGCATGCATTATTTGATGTTTACGTTGTACACTGAGGATATTTTAGCAGAATTCTGCATGCAGAGTCTCAATTTTGTGTTTGTCCCAGTTTTCTCTGTTGAGATAATTTCCTTTTGAATTTCTAGCCAAATGTAAAATGTTCCTGTTTTGATTAATTTAATAGCGTGAGTTAGGTCTTCTCTACACCAAATTACTTTGATGGACTCATGTCTGTTAAATTGTCTCTCTGTAATGGTGTGCCCCAGGGCTCAGTACTTCTTCCCCTCTCATTCACTATGTATATAAATAATTTTGACAGAAATGTGCAAAATAAGCAACTTCACTTTTATGCTGATGATACTGTTATTTGTTGTTGTGCCTCGTCTCTTACAAAAGCTTTCCAGAACTTGCAAACTGCTTTTTATACAGTTCAACATACCTTGTGTCAATTGAAGCTTATCCTCAATACTGACAAAACTAAACTAATGGTGTTTTCTAAAGCAAAAAATAGACCTCTGAACCTTTCACCTATTATTACCTGTCAGGGCAAGGAGATTGAGGTTGTAACCTCATATACATATCTTGGAATTTTAATTGATGACGGCCTCTCTTTTAAATTGCATATTCAACAACTTACAAAAACAATTAAGCTGAAGTTGGGATTTTATTTTAGGAATTAAGCTTGTTTTTCTTTTGAAGCCAGAGGAGGCTAGTATCAGCTACATTTATGCCTTTACTAGACTATGGGGATATTTTATATGTGAATGTGTCACGTCCTGACCATAGTTCTTATGTGTTTTTCTTGTTTAGTGTTGGTCAGGACGTGAGCTGGGTGGGAATTCTATGTTGTGTGTCTAGTTTGTCTGTTTCTGTGTCCAGCCTAATATGGTTATCAATCAGAGGCAGCTGTCAATCGTTGTCCCTGATTGAGAATCATATATAGGTGGCTTGTTTTGTGTTGGGGATTGTGGGTGGTTGTTTCCTGTCTCTGTGTTTGTATTCTGCACCAGATAGGACTGTTTCGGTTTGCCACATTTTGTTCGTTGTAAGTGTTCACTGTTTTTGTTTAATTAAACATGTTGAGCACTGGCTACGCTGCGTGTTGGTCCGATCCCTGTTTCACCCTCTCTTATAGTGAAGAGAGGGAAGGCTGCCGTTACAGAATGCTTCCGCTCAGTGTTTGAGATCAATTGACACTCTTTACCATGGCACTTTGAGATTTATTTTAAACTGCAAAACCCTTACGCACCACTGCACTTTATATACCAGGGTTGGCTGGCCTTCTCTAGTCACTCGTAGGCTCAGTCACTGGTATACTTTTATTTACAAAGCCATTTTGGGTTTACTACCATTTTATTTGGGCATTTTTATTCTTCATAAATGTGGTGGGTACTCTTTATCCTGCTAACTGTTCCAAATGTCCAAACTGAATTTGGTTAAAGGGCTTTTATGTACTCTGCGCAATCGGCTTGGAACGCCTTACAAAATACTTTTAAACTAGAAGAACTAGTCCTGATTGGTATTTTTAAATAATTGATGAAGGGTTTTGAGGCTGATTCCTTGACTTGTCAATATTTTTTATTTGATGTTTCATGATTTCGTTATACTTCTGTGATTTCTATGTTTTTTTACAAGAGTATCTGGAGTTTTTCATGTCTGTCTATAAATATGTGTAATGACTTGGTGCTGCCCTTCTTGGCCAGGATGCTCTTGAAAAAGAGATTTCAAATCTCAATGAGCCTTTCCTGTTTAAATAAAATAAAAAATAAAAATGAGCATACCATCATTATCAAATTTGTATTTATTTTTTTACATCATTTTAAGTGACCCTCACTCAACCCATAATACTGGCCATGTTTAGGAAACACTATAAACATACACAATGCATTAAGAAGCACCTGAGCTCGAATGTTATAATATAGGGGTGAAAACGTAAAAGGTTGACTCAGCAACATGAAGTAGATGCAGAAAGTAAATGACATTCTGGGTCAATTTCCACAACAACTAAAGAAGGTGTTGAAGCGGCGAGGATCAACTTCCCCGCTGTTTTGGTCCCGTACCTTCCATGCTGTAACAGTGTGAAGCCAACCCGTGCACATGCGCAGATACAGTGTGTGATTGTGTGAGAGTAAAGTGTTGCATCTCACACATCTTAATGTCTCCGGTGCTGCTAGTGGTAACGACATTATTTTTGCTTGTCTACCTTTTTAATAGGGAGATTCTAAAACCTTTTCTCCCCACAACATAATTGATCAAATCCACTATTATCCTATTTTAAAATTACGGTCTAAAATGTGTCATGACACAATTTTTGTAAAAAAAAAAAGTATTTAACCTTTATTTAACTAAGTCAGTTAAAGAACAAATTCTTATATACAATGACGGCCTACCCCGGCCAAACTGGATGCCGCCGGGCCAATTGTGCGCCGCCCTATGAGACTCCCAATCACGGCCGGATGGGATTCCCCCTTGCCACATCATCCAGGCTGGAAGACATTACCCATTCTCTACCCTCTTAAAAAAAAAAAAGAACTATGGTTCTCAGAACGTTATGTGCTAGCTGGGCCATTTATCCAAGCTAAAGGCCATGGAACAGTTGAAGACTGTTCTGGGAGCTCCATGTAGTTTTACAGGTAGCCGTGAAGTTCATGTGAATTGCCAATTGAATATACGTCTGACCAACAAGTGTTTGGAACAAAAAGATAGTTTTTCCATTGTACTGTCGAACATTTAGATGAGAATGACAAACCTCTGGCTTATTTTCTAAGCCAGATGGAGAGCAAAGCCAACCCAGCAATGCTGTTCACTACCCCGTAGAGTCAGTCCTTGCATACCATGTACAATACGGCTCTCTCTCTCTCTCTCACACATCTCCTTACACCTCTGTCCCCACGCATACAATTAACCCCCCCCCCCCCTTCCACCCAGCCATCCCTCCTCCCCTTTGCCAGCCATTCCTATTCATTAGCACCAGCACAATGAAACAGGCAGACAGAACGGGACCAACTAGAGTCAGAACAGAATGTGTCATCGTGGACAAAGCCTGAGCTGTGTATTTGAAGTACTGTAAATCTCTACGGGGGAGTGAACAGCATCGCTGAGGTGGCTTTGCTCTCCATCTGGCTTAGAAAATAAGCCAGAGGTCTGACATTCTCATCTAAATGTTCAAACGTCTAATTCTGACATGAGACTGTGAGAGCTAGTTTCAATATAGAGCCTCTTCACACTTGCTACACTTTTGGTAACAAAAACAAAATCTCCTCAGCTACACACGAGGTAAAACATGACACTTGCTAGACCGTTTCCCCTCCTCCAAGCAGGACAGTGTAAACAGAATTGTCTCATTCAGCCCAACATTCCTACAGTATAAATGGTAACAGCAGAGCAATGATATTTTGAAACAGCTGAATTTGCTGGCTGCACCGAGCCACGTTAAACTACGGAAGCTTATCCTCACCACCAAAATAAACGTACGTCGGTAGGAGATCATACAGAAAGGATGTTGTTCCATGGTTTAAAATTGTGTGGTGATTTCAGAGGTGGCACCACAGGCCTCAGAGCGGTCGTCGGCGGGATTGTTTTCCCGGGGCCCCAGAGTTTTCCCTCATCTGGTAGGCTAACCTAACCAACTCCGGACCCTAGTTTTAGGGTATGACATAGCAATCAGTAAGCTTTTATACGGACTAGGATGGTGAACAGATTATTTTTTCTAAACTCCTGGTCCTAGAGAGGAAGAAAACAAATAAACTCGTCAAATTGCAGCCACTTTGTACCTGTTCATATGACCTCCATTTTAAAACAGGGAGGATGAGGGAGGGGGGGTCCTTTACACAGACAGAGCACAACTGCGACTGGACAACAGAACGAATCACAGGGCTAAGCTTGCTTTATTTCATCTGTAATTCAAAAGTTATTTATACAATATGTCGTCATTATCGTGTTGACATACTACTGTTGGTTAATAAGGGCTTGTAAGTAAGCATTTCACGGTAAGGTTCTGTTGTATTCTGCGCATGTGACTAATAAAGTTTGATTTGATTCATTCCAGTCAATAATTTTATTTTATAAAAAAAGACCTAGGTATCCACCTGAAGTTTGAATATAAAGCAAATTTGATAACTTTCACATTTTCTCAGAAAACTAAATTAAATGGGCCTATAATATTAGCCTATAAACACATGATGTTCATGCTTTGTTTCCCCTGACCAGGCCCAGATGGGATCAGGTCTACCTGCAGCGGTGGTTGGTTCAGGCTGCAGTTGATCAGACTGAAGCACAGATTAATTGTGAGATGAGATGACAAATCATGAGGCATTTCAATGTATATATATTTTTTTTGGGGGGGGGGTATGAGCTTCCTTATAAAAACAGGTCATCACTTCCCACCAGGCACAGACTTTAAATCAACATGTATTCCATGTTTGTTCCATTTCACTGGAAACGACGTGGAAATAAGCAGCGTGGGCCCAGCGGGTTGTCACAACTTGGCAGTGAATTCACTTACATATTATACCCACGTATTATACCCACGTTTTATACCCACATATTATACACACGTTTTCAGTCACAATTTGATTTTACCACATGTAGGCCAACTTACCATTTTTGTTTATCAAATTGAAGCCTGACTAGTTCTAATGTTGTAAAGTAGGCCTGTACTTTTATATTTGTATGCCCCTCTGATACATGTTACGTGATAAAAAAAAATATGCTGATAGAAACTGTGTTTTAAAGCTAAAATGTAATGAGTCACAGTCACCGCCTCCCCTTCAACTTTCATCGATGAGAAAAGCTCATTTCTGGAAAACAACATCCCTCTGTGGCAGCAGACCAACGTGATCACTGTGTTTTGGTCACTGTGAACCAAGACATGATCGATGCCTCCAGAAGATTAGACCTACACAATGGTCTCCTTAAGCGAAAGGAGATGATTACAACGGAATAAAAAAACAAAATGGAGACTCGTCTACACTAAAGCATGATAACGTACTGTCGGGAGTTAGAAGCTGTATGATTGGATGACTCACGAGCACAAGTGGAGTTTGAGTGGGTGGTTGGTTTATTGATGTTCTGCCTCGTAGCAAAAAAAATAACAAACTGTTTCGCTCCACCAGTTTTGATAAACAAATATGCAGGAAAACATTAGAATAGAAAACATTATGTTTGGCTGCTATGATGACAGTGGTACACCAATACTCTTTAAGAGAATGTGTTTGGAAACATAACTAAATGAAACTAACATTTCCTTAAAATAAAAAAAATAAGACAAACATGATTTAACAAAACTAAAATACCATGATTTAGGACTTCAAATAGAGAGAAGATTCATTTCACATTATGGTTACCAGAAAAACATGAATGATAGGTAGTTATTAAAAAAAAAAAAATTAAAAGGCATGGTAATCACAGAGAAAATATAGAAATTCTTAAAGAAGATCATACACTTAATTAGGCCAATTAGCATATTACATATTCTGGTAGCGAGTCCAGAAGTGTTTGTAAACATTCATTAGAAAACAAAACTGCTCCATTCAAATTGAAATACATTTGTCTTGAGAAGACAACCCTGTAACATAACGTGGTAAATGAAAAACTGATCCCTGATATGGTTGAGATGTGTGTTCCGTATCCCATTGAAATACCACAGTGCACAAATACCTTACAGTAGGAGACAATCTATAGGTCATTACCTGTTCGGTGTAGCATCTATTGCTATATAAATCACGATGAAGTAAAAGACCCCTGAAACACAAAACAGCAATGCAGTTAAATCATCATTTTAGATGTATATTCAATAGTAAAAAAAAATATTGTGAATCAAAACACTATGTGTGTGTGTGTGTGTGTATGTATGTGTGTACAGAGCATGTTTTAAACAACAATCAAAAAAAAGGGAGAAACTGAATTTCTGAAACAAAAAGGCCTTTCCCTGACAACCACAGACTTCTTACAATACAACACATTAAAAAGGTAAACCACTAGGAATCCTACAGAACAGGTAGACAGACATCAAATGGATTAACAAAAAAATACAGAACATCCTGAAGGAACCTGAAAACAATTTAAAATGAAGAAGAAAAAAACAGGGAAATAAAAGGAGTCCTTCCTGAAGATTAAAACCAAGACGATACAAGAGAAGAAGAACACACCCAGTCTCAAACAAAGAGCCATTTAAAATCAACCCCCCCACTGGTTGGTCACTATCAGGATGACTTTCAACTGCCTTTTGCTAGAGGCCAGAGGACTATTACTTGAACTGTAGGACAGTCTCTTTTCACAGATGTGCAAATGTCCATGACCTGAAGGTGATAGGTGAAGCAATGGAGGGAGGAGAACAAAGGAGAGGCAGGAACGGAGACGAGATGGAGGGGGAACAGCATGTTTAAAATGCATTGCCATTTCAATACATTAGACTTCACCCAGCTGAAGCATACCTCAAACTACAAACCAAACAATTACAGCGTGCTCAGTTGAAAACAATTGTGAAAAATCTACATCATTTCGAAGTGGGTGAGGGGTGGGGGTTGATACTGAGGACTTTGTTTGAGGGAGTGGCGGGGGAGGGGGGGGAAGAGTTTAGGATTCGGGAGAGATTACAGACAAGAGAGCATTTCAGTTTGTTACAGGGACACCCTTCTGCTTAAAGCTAGTGTAACAGAGTGTACGACCACCATTACACTAGGTGTCCTCTCTCAGCCATGTCACTCAGCCATGTACCAGTGGCACTCCGTGATGCAGGGCTCTCTTCCACATATAGTAGGTGGAGCGGGGAGTCAGGGGGAAGAAGGACCTGAACTCCTTGAACGTGGGGAAGGACTTCTCCTCGAAGCGTTGCTGCAGGAAGACTTTGGCCTTGGCCTTGAAGTTGGCCAGGGCCACCAGATCCATCACAAACATCTGGTCGTCTGTGGGAGCGGCGGTGGCGGACATCTTGGTTGGGTTGGGGAGAGGGGTGTCGAAGGGGGATGTCACAGAGGTCATGGTGACGGGGCCTCTCAGATCCTCTGTTGGGTCCCCCTCAAAGGAGAACACGTCCTGAATTGGAGCCTTTGTCTTTATGTCACTCTCTGTCATCATCATCCCATTGTCTTTCACTGCGTCGTTGTTGTACCCCATAATAATCTCAGACCTGTCCATCTCTAGAGACGGGGTGGTGATTTCCTCCTTCCTGGTTCCACTGGGGCCGTTACGCCACAGCCAGTAGAAACAGAGGGACAGGGAGGGGTACCGCACTCTGAACCTAGACAGAGGCCATTTTGACCTCCACACCTTCACCTTGGCAGCTTCTCTCAGCTTCTTCCTGCGTAGGAACACCATCCTGAACCTTTTATGGTTGTTACTACAGATCTTAACTCTGGGGAAGACGGTGGCAGCGCGACCACGGCTCTCGGTCCCCCCGATAGGGGACAGACCACCAGTTGGACTACTCTTATCCGCGTCCAAGCTGTTTTCACTGCTTCCGACCTTGTAGCCACGGTTACATAGCATGGCCTCTCTCCTCCAGTTGTAGTAAGTCGACCTGGATCAAATCAGACTTTAGTTAAAGTGAATGTTAAAATTGCGACACACTTTACAGTAAATCAATAGAATGAAGGAAGGCAATAAAATGGATGAATGCAAGATACATTTTTTTTTTAAAGAATGTCTAAAATAACAGTAAATTATTGTATTAAAGGCTGAGCTAAATAACAGTAAACTATTTTATTATTAAAGGCAGAGCTAAATAACAGTAAATAATTGTATTAAAGGCAGAGCTAAATAACAGTAAATTATTGTATTAAAGGCTGAGCTAAATAACAGTAAATTATTGTATTAAAGGCAGAGCTAAATAACAGTAAATTATTGTATTAAAGGCTGAGCTAAATAACAGTAAATTATTGTATTAAAGGCTGAGCTAAATAACAGTAAATTATTGTATTAAAGGCAGAGCTAAATAACAGTAAAATCCTTGTAGGTGACCTGGAGATCCCAGGGAAGCTCCTCTTGAAGATGCGGAAGGGGAACGACGTGTTCCTAGCGATGCAGTTCTGAAGAACCTTCTTGGCCTCCTGCATCAGTGCCATGTTTTGGGCCCGTTCTCCATCCATCTTATCATTGTTGTAGTTCAGGCCGAACAGACTGGCCACGCTGTCGTGATGCTCTGCGTCTGCCTCTACCTCATGGTCTTCCTCCTGCCCGAGCTTGGACTCTGGGGAGGACCAGGACTCCTGCTCCGTGCTGTCCCCTGGACTCACCTCGCCCGCGGAGAACGTGGAGAAACTACCGCCGGACGAGATCAGCTCGTGCTTCCATGCATAGTAGGTGGATCTGGAGATCTCAGGGAAGAACTCCTTGAACTGATGCAGAGGGATGAGCTTCCCTTCCAGATAGCACGCTTGGAGGAAGTGTTTGGCCTCGTACCTTGACAGAAAAAAGATCAGATTAGAATAGTAATTCAATGTCAGCAGAAACATACAGCTAAATAAACAATACAAGACAAAGAAGTGTGAATGTGCCAGAGTGCCATGATTTTAAATCAGACAGTAGTTTTGATCTACAACAGACAGGAAACTGTATGAGAGTTGTACCTGGCAGCAGACCTTTTGCGGTGCTCTTGCGTCTGCCGTTTCCAGCGGTAGAAGGTACTCTTGGTGATGTTGTACTTGTCCTTCAGACTGGAGTAGGACAGGTGAGAGTCCTGGTTGAGAAGCTCCAGTGTCTTCAGAGGGGGGACCCTCTGCTCGTCGTTAGGACTGTCCATCTGGAGGACACTAGCCTGGACTAACGCTACAAAGACTCTAGGTCTGAACCTGGAGGAGCCCCCCTCCAGCTCTCCAGACCACATAATGTGTATGGTGATAGGATCCATGTCTTTGGGGTAGTACCTCGGTCTTATCAGGCGGTTGAAGTAGGGTCGTATCTTCAGGTTGTACATGGGGTAGACAGAATAGATGTTATACTGGAGGACGGAGGAAAGAGCGTACAGGTGCCACATGTTAGCGTAGGAGCCGGGGAAGCAGGAGGCTTTGACGTCGGCGTCGAAGATAGCTTCGAGGACGGAGAGGGGGAGGTTGAGCATGTCCTGGGACTCCTCGGCACGCAGGCTGAACCTGGCCGCCTGCAGCATCACCTTCGAGTCGATCATACCACCCAGGTAGTATCTCTTCCACAGCAGCATCTCCACCACTGTACGTACCTGGAGGAAATGGAGATCTGGTGTTGTCACATACTTAGCGTATCTTTTTAAATACACACACACACACAAAAAACGCATTTAAAAAAAAGACATTTTATTTCTTAGTAGATATTATCCATAAACAAATTACATTGCCAAACTAGGAAATACAAACAAATCCACAAAGTAAATACAATATAGTAGTTGAAACTCAGATGCTGCATATGATTGAAACACTGCCAATCTTTCCTCACCTGTAGCTCCAGACTGAGACTAGTAGTCCCCACTAGCAGCATGCTGGCTGCATCAAACAGCAGGTTCCCTTCTCCCTTACAGACCAGAGGCAGGAGGCCTCCGGGGGCGTCAGCAGGGTACAGGCTACGGGCCTTGCCGTCGATGCCTTCCCAGTCAGGGAACTCGTGGCAGGGTGAGGAAGGCAGGGTGAAGGGGGTCAGGACCTGTTGGACCTCCAGAGCTACCCTGGTGAGGGCGTCCAGGCCGGAGCTCTCTGTGGCATCCTGCAGCTCCCCTAGGACTGAGAGTACCACCTCCTTCCTCTGAATCATACCTGCCGGGACACAGAGACATAACTGAGATAGTTAATTTGAACATGAACCCATACAGAAGCAGATTCACAAGAAAGGGTTCAGAAGCCATCTACTAGATAACTTTAATCACATTGAAGGGGGGAATGTAATTCTGAACCTACATGAAGAATGTTCTATCTAGAACAGATGAAAACCCAGAAAACCTGCGTACGGGTTTGACTGAATAGGCCTGAAGAAGAGACATGCATTTCTAACTGACTGAAAGGGATTCAAAGTGTTCCTGGAACTATTTACAGAAAGCTGGACCAGTCAAGATTAAAATGGATTTGTGGCAGGCATGTGTTCGCAAATACATTAGCTGCACATGTTCAAAATAACAAACAGTACCAAGTCTGAGACATATTGCTGTAAGCTTAGTGAAGGCATATTGATATGCATGTGACAAATGTTTTTTTTTTATGTTTAAAAATATATATACATATTTTTTTTTAAATAGGTATAATGTGTTCATTGTGTAAAATATGTATGTGTATTGTGTTGTGTAAAACATCCTAGCAGTTTCCACTGTGAGAAAAGTTGCCATACTAAATTAAATTAATTACGCAATTATTCCATCTTAAATATAGCCAACGACGCACAAATGTGTGGTACGTAATACAAGACGACGTGTGGCGAACAGCAGAACTGAGTCACTAGGCTCCAAATTGCCTAAAATAATAATTTGGTAACAAAATGTCGAAAAGAATCAATTGAAACCAATACTAAACTAATGAAAACAGGAGACGTTTGTGATTGATTCGTGATCATCAAACGCACCACCAACCACGTTTCCTTCTGATTACACCTATCTACTACTTTGTTCATTTATACAATAGTAATTTGGGTACGTTCCTTACCTGAAATATTTGGTATAAATCGTTTTCCAAGAGGACGTCACTCACTATTGGAGCGGTAAAGCGCACAGCATAGAGCCTTCGTTCCGGCTTCTCTCACAGGTAACTTAGTTATTCCATTATGTGTGCATGGAACAATGTGCTTTACGTGCCTGCACGGATTCAGCCGACTTGGGTTCACGCCAGATAGGACACTTTGAAGAGAGATTTGGGTGTGATAAGACCGACCTCTCTTCAGGAAATTGTCAATCGCCGCAGACCTGTTTTTTTTTTGTTGTCTGTGGTTTGAGAAAACCGCCCTCTTGCCCCCCACGCAGGGCCAGGGTCAATTTCAATGTGAAGTGTTAACAAAAGCAGTGGTGTCAACGGCTATCGGTAGAACAACAGCTATATAGGTGGAAGTATCGGGTTGTTGGCTAGCTTGATTTTTTTCCCCCCCAACCCAATATCAACATTTTTTATAAAATAAACACGATTTACTCAGTATATATCTCCGTGTACACCACACGATTTTGTATACAATGCATATCAATCACAGATGAATGCAGTAGGTTGCATAAAACCAACCTGGGGTAGACCTAGTATAGTAAACGTACATCTGGGACACTCCAATTAGTATGCTATTTTTTTTCGTATATATTAATTTGTGGGTGTTCATTATCCATTTGGTATTATTATACGTTACGAATTACAATTCGTACAATATGTAACGAATTTTCAAAACGTATGTAATGTTACGAATTCCAATTGGTTGTGGGTAATGTTAGCTAGGTTAGGGGTAGGGTTAGCTAACATGCTAAGTAGTAGCAAAGTAGCTAAAAACAAAAGTAGTAAGTAGTTGCTTAAGTTATCTGTGATGAGATTCAAACACGCAACCTTTGGGTTGCTAGATATCCCTCCTAACTTGAACTCCTAGCCTAGCTAACATTAGCCACAACAAATTGGAATTCTTTATGAAGAAAATCATGTAGGCTACTAGACACAAATGCATTATGTGGAAAACTGTGTAGGCTACTGGGCACGAATGATTTATGAAGCAAATCCTGTGGTGGACGAAAACAACGTGACTTTTTGCTTGTCGTAAATTTAAGTATGTTGTGTCTATTTCACGATAATCTGTGATAGGTCGTTTTTTTTTTTTTTTAACAGTTCGTTTTAGGGCCCAAAATGCTCTCCAATACATATTTTTTTTTTTACTGGTATCAGGCTGGTATTTATAGTTAGATCGAAGCTGAATCAGATCTACAAGCCCACTTGAGTTACGACGGCACATGTTGTGTTGTTGTTTGTGGTGACATGGCATCGACCCTTTCTCCTCATAGAAATGTGACCTCATTGTGTTCTTTCTAAAGTTTAGAATCTAAAGTAAAATATTCTCTGCAGTCTTTTCTCTCTTTCTCTGTCTCTGTCTCTGTCTCTGTCTCTCTCTCTCAATTCAATTCAAGGGGCTTTATTGGCATGGGAAACATGTGTTAACATTGCCAAAGCAAGTGAAATAGATAATAAACAAAAGTGAAATAAACAATAAAAAATGTACAGTTAATATTACACTCACAAAAGTTCCAAAAGAATAAAGACATTTCAAATGTTATATTATGTCTACATACAGTGTTGTAATGATGTACAAATAGTTAAAGTACAAAAGGGAAAATAATAAACATATATATATATATATGTTTATTATTTTCCCTTTTGTACTTTAACTTTATTTATTTTTTGATATATATATATATATACTGTATATAGGTTGTATTTACAATGGTGTTTGTTCTTCACTGGTTGCCCTTTTCTTGTGGCAACAGGTCACACATCTTGCTGCTGTGATGGCACACTGAGGTATTTCACCCAATAGATATGGGAGTTTATCAAAATTTGTTTTCGAATTCTTTGTGGATCTGTGTAATCTGAGGGAAATATGTGTCTCTAATATGGTCATACATTGGGCAGGAGGTTAGGAAGTGCAGCTCAGTTTCCACCTCATTTTGTGGGCAGTGTGCACGTAGCCTGTCTTCTCTTGAGAGGCCGCCGTAGGCAGACATGGCTTTCTCAATAGCAAGGCTATGCTCACTGAGTCTGTACATAGTCAAAGATGTCCTTAAGTTTCGGTCAGTCACAGTGGTCAGGTATTCTGTCACTGTGTACTCTCTGTTTAGGGCCAAATAGCATTCTAGTTTGCTCAGTTTTTTTGTTAATTCTTTCCAATGTGTCAAGTAATTATCATTTTGTTTTCTCATGATTTGGTTGGGTCTAATTGTTTTGCTGTCCTGGGGCTCTGTGGGGTGTGTTTGTGTTTGTGAACAGAGCCCCAGGACCAGCTTGCTTAGGGGACTCTTCTCCAGGTTCATCTCTCTGTAGGGAATGGCTTTGTTATGGAAGGTTTGGAAATCGCTTCCTTTTAGGTGGTTGTAGAATTTAACGGCTCTTTTCTGGATTTTGATAATTAGCGGGTATCGGCCAAATTATGCTCTGCATGTATTATTTGGTGATTCAAGTATTTTTAGATGGATCCTAATTGGTATGTCGAATTGTATGTTCCTTTTGATGACATAGAAGGCCCTTCTTGCCTTGTCTCTCAGACCGTTCACAGCTTTGTGGAAGTTACATGTGGCACTGATGTTTAGGCCGAGGTAGGTATAGTTTTTTTTGTATTCGTAGTCCTGACAACTGGACCTTTTTTTAGAACACCATTATTTTTTTTTATCTTACTGAGATTTACTGTCAGGGCCCAGGTCTGACAGGGCCCAGGTCTGGCAGGGCCCAGGTCTGGCAGGGCCCAGGTCTGGCAGGGCCCAGGTCTGGCAGGGCCCAGGTCTGGCAGGGCCCAGGTCTGTCAGGGCCCAGGTCTGGCAGGGCCCAGGTCTGGCAGGGCCCAGGTCTGGCAGTATCTGTGCAGAATATCTAGGTGCTGCTGTAGGCCTTCCTTGGTTGGGGACAGAAGCACCAGATCATCAGCAAACAGTAGACATTTGACTTCAGATTCTAGTAGGGTGAGTCCAGGTGCTGCTTTTTGTAAATCAACAAAGCACGAGAAGACTTAGCCTTTTGTTTTCGTTTGTTTATCAATTAGGGTGTGCAAGGGTGATTACGTGGTCTGTCATATGGTAATTTATTTTTACAACTATTTTGACATTTGATCTACACATTGTTTTCGCTGAGGAAAATGTACGAGTCTGCTGTTAATGATAATGCAGATGATTTTCCCAAGGTTGCTGTTGGTGGCAAATCCCACGTTAGTTATTGGGGTCAAATTTTTCTCCACTTTTTTGGATTGGGGAAGATGCCAGAGCTGAGGATGATGTTAGAGTTTAAGTATAGCCAATTGGAATTTGTGGTCTGTATATTGTATCATTTCATTTAGGATACCATCAACCCCACAGGCCTTTTTGGGTTGGAGGGTTTGTATTTTGTCCTGTAGTTCATTCAAAGTAATTGGAGAATCCAGTGGGTTCTGGTCGTCTTTAATAGCTGATCCTAAGATTTGTATTCAACCATGTATATATTTTTTGCTGTTTGTTCTTTGTTATAGAACCTAATAATATTGGAGAAGAGGTTTATCCATACATCTCCGTTATTGGATAGATAACTCTTCATGTTGTTGTTTGTTTAGTTTTCAAATTTTCTTTCTTAGGTTTTTGCATTCCCTCTCCTCTCTCCTCTCACCTCTCTCCTCTCTCCTCTCTCTCTCTCGTCTCTCTCTCTCTCGTCTCCACCTCTCTCCTCTCTCTCTCTTATCTCTCTCAGCCTTTTGTTCCGCACACATTACACAACAGCTCTGGTCAACCACATTCAAATCCACAGCCCCATTGTGAAGTAAATACTTAATTACAAACACACACCTCTACAAAATGACACACTCACACCTCTACAAAATGACACACACACACACACCTCTACAAAATGACACACACCTCTACAAAATGACACTCACACCTCTACAAAATGACACACAAAGTAAATGTAATTGCTAAAATGTACTTAAGTATCAAAAGTAAAAGTATGAACATTTAAAATTCCTTATATTAAGCAAAGCAGATGGCCACATTTTCAATTTTTTTATATATATTTATGGATAGCGAGGGTGCACGCTCCAACTCAGACATAATTTACAAACAAAGCATGTGTTTAGTGAGTCCTCCAGATCAGAGGCAGTAGGGATGACCAGGGATGTTCTCTGTTTAGTGAGTCCACCAGATCAGAGACAGTAGGGATGACCAGGGATGTTCTCTGTTTAGTGAGTCCTCCAGATCAGAGGCAGTAGGGATGACCAGGGATGTTCTCTGTTTAGTGAGTCCTCCAGATCAGAGGCAGTAGGGATGACCAGGGATGTTCTCTGTTTAGTGAGTCCTCCAGATCAGAGGCAGTAGGGATGACCAGGGATGTTCTCTGTTTAGTGAGTCCTCCAGATCAGAGGCAGTAGGGATGACCAGGGATGTTCTCTGTTTAGTGAGTCCTCCAGATCAGAGACAGTAGGGATGACCAGGGATGTTCTCTGTTTAGTGAGTCCTCCAGATCAGAGGCAGTAGGGATGACCAGGGATGTTCTCTGTTTAGTGAGTCCTCCAGATCAGAGGCAGTAGGGATGACCAGGGATGTTCTCTGTTTAGTGAGTCCTCCAGATCAGAGGCAGTAGGGATGACCAGGGATGTTCTCTTGAAAAGTGTGTGAATTGGACCATTCTCCTGTCCTGCTAAGCAATCAAAATGTAACTAATACTTTTGGTTGTCAGGGAAAATGTAAGGAGTAAAAAGTACATAATTTTCTTTAGGAATGTAGTGAAGTAAAAGTTGTACAAAAAATATTAATAGTAAAGTTTTTAAAAAACTACTTAAGTAGTTCTTGAAAGTATTTTTACTTAAGTACTTTACACCACTGAAAATTCCACACACACCACCCTCCAGGACCTGAGCATGTGTCTCCCCTCTGTCCACTGCCGTAATGGGTAGATGGCCTGGTCCCTGGATGGTCTGGTCCCTGGATGGTCTGGTGACTGGATGGTCTGGTCCCTGGATGGCCTGGTGACTGGATGGTCTGGTGACTGGATGGCCTGGTGACTGGATGGCCTGGTGACTGGATGGCCTGGTCCCTGGATGGCCTGGTCCCTGGATGGTCTGGTGACTGGATGGTCTGGTCCCTGGATGGTCTGGTGACTGGATGGCCTGGTCCCTGGATGGCCTGGTGACTGGATGGTCTGGTGACTGGATGGCCTGGTCCCTGGATGGCCTGGTCCCTGGATGGCCTGGTCCCTGGATGGCCTGGTCCCTGGATGGTCTGGTCCCTGGATGGCCTGGTCCCTGGATGGTCTGGTCCCTGGATGGCCTGGTCCCTGGATGGTCTGGTGACTGGATGGTCTGGTGACTGGATGGTCTGGTGACTGGATGGCCTGGTCCCTGGATGGCCTGGTCCCTGGATGGCCTGGTCCCTGGATGGCCTGGTCCCTGGATGGCCTGGTGACTGGATGGCCTGGTGACTGGATGGCCTGGTGACTGGATGGCCTGGTCCCTGGATGGCCTGGTGACTGGATGGCCTGGTGACTGGGGTTCAAGGGGTTGACCTGTAGTTTATCTGCTACATGGAGGGAGATAGAGATTATACATGCTGGCTGGAATTTCACTGGGGGTTTGGTTAAACGACTGTTATATGTTACCTGCTTTAATACTGATGGATGGATGTGGATATTCATATTTCAGGAAATACTTTAGCCAGGAGAGTCTAAACCTGTTGTATTATATATGCTCTCTCTCTCTCTCTCCCCCTTTCTACCTCTCGCTGTCTCTCTCTCTCCCCCTTTCTACCTCTCGCTGTCTCTCTCTCTCCCCCTCTCTACCTCTCGCCGTCTCTTTCTCTCCCCCTCTAACTTTCGCTGTCTCTTTCTCCCCCTCTACCTCTCGCCGTCTCTTTCTCCCCCTCTCTACCTCTCGCCGTCTCTCTCTCTTTCTCTCCCCCTCTAACTTTCGCTGTCTCTTTCTCCCCCTCTCTACCTCTCGCCGTCTCTCTCTCCCCCTCTCTACCTCTCGCTGTCTCTCTCTCTCTCTCTCTCCCTCTCGCTGTCTCTCTCTCCCCCTCTACCTCTCGCCGTCTCTCTCTCCCCCTCTCTACCTCTAGCTGTCTCTCTCTCCCCCTCTACCTCTCGCTGTCTCTCTCTTTTCATTTGACTGGTATTGATGTGTGATGGTACTCTGTGGTTAGAGATTGATTCAATCGCTCTGTTCAAATCCCTCACATCCAAAGAACCTATTTAATAGTAAAAGGGCCTATCAGTAGAAGACTCTGACTTTGCAGATACTCCACACACACATCAAACCCTAACCCTGAATAAAACTTTTCCAACAGAATAAAATAAAGTAAAATAAAACCCAAATGAAAATAAAAAGTATTACATATTTGTTCCTGGTTTAAATTGCTGAGCAGATGGGAGGGATTTTCCCCTGGAAGGAACACACTCACGCCAATTCCTGTTGGTGTGACAACACCCCCCCCCCCCCCCCCCCCCCCCATCAAATAAATGTTATAACTCTCAGGTGTGTATTGAATGGTCTCTGTTATAACTCTCAGGTGTGTATTGAATGGTCTCTGTTATAACTCTCAGGTGTGTGTTGAATGGTCTCTGTTATAACTCTCACGTGTGTGTTGAATGGTCTCTGTTATAACTCTCAGGTGTGTGTTGAATGGTCTCTGTTATAACTCTCAGGTGTGTGTTGAATGGTCTCTGTTATAACTCTCAGGTGTGTGTTGAATGGTCTCTGTTATAACTCTCAGGTGTGTATTGAATGGTCTCTGTTATAACTCTCAGGTGTGTATTGAATGGTCTCTGTTATAACTCTCAGGTGTGTATTGAATGGTCTCTGTTATAACTCTCAGGTGTGTATTGAATGGTCTCTGTTATAACTCTCAGGTGTGTGTGTGTGTGTTGAATGGTCTCTGTTATAACTCTCAGGTGTGTGTGTGTGTGTTGAATGGTCTCTGTTATAACTCTCAGGTGTGTGTATTGAATGGTCTCTGTTATAACTCTCAGGTGTGTGTATTGAATGGTCTCTGTTATAACTCTCAGGTGTGTGTATTGAATGGTCTCTGTTATAACTCTCAGGTGTGTGTTGAATGGTCTCTGTTATAACTCTCAGGTGTGTGTTGAATGGTCTCTGTTATAACTCTCAGGTGTGTGTTGAATGGTCTCTGTTATAACTCTCAGGTGTGTATTGAATGGTCTCTGTTATAACTCTCAGGTGTGTATTGAATGGTCTCTGTTATAACTCTCAGGTGTGTATTGAATGGTCTCTGTTATAACTCTCAGGTGTGTATTGAATGGTCTCTGTTATAACTCTCAGGTGTGTATTGAATGGTCTCTGTTATAACTCTCAGGTGTGTATTGAATGGTCTCTGTTATAACTCTCAGGTGTGTGTTGAATGGTCTCTGTTATAACTCTCAGGTGTGTGTTGAATGGTCTCTGTTATAACTCTCAGGTGTGTGTGTTGAATGGTCTCTGTTATAACTCTCAGGTGTGTGTGTTGAATGGTCTCTGTTATAACTCTCAGGTGTGTGTGTTGAATGGTCTCTGTTATAACTCTCAGGTGTGTGTGTTGAATGGTCTCTGTTATAACTCTCAGGTGTGTGTGTTGAATGGTCTCTGTTATAACTCTCAGGTGTGTGTGTTGAATGGTCTCTGTTATAACTCTCAGGTGTGTGTGTTGAATGGTCTCTGTTATAACTCTCAGGTGTGTGTGTTGAATGGTCTCTGTTATAACTCTCAGGTGTGTGTGTGTGTGTTGAATGGTCTCTGTTATAACTCTCAGGTGTGTGTGTGTGTGTTGAATGGTCTCTGTTATAACTCTCAGGTGTGTGTGTGTGTGTTGAATGGTCTCTGTTATAACTCTCAGGTGTGTGTGTGTGTTGAATGGTCTCTGTTATAACTCTCAGGTGTGTGTTGAATGGTCTCTGTTATAACTCTCAGGTGTGTGTTGAATGGTCTCTGTTATAACTCTCAGGTGTGTGTGTGTATTGAATGGTCTCTGTTATAACTCTCAGGTGTGTATTGAATGGTCTCTGTTATAACTCTCAGGTGTGTATTGAATGGTCTCTGTTATAACTCTCAGGTGTGTGTTGAATGGCCTCTGTTATAACTCTCAGGTGTGTATTGAATGGTCTCTGTTATAACTCTCAGGTGTGTGTTGAATGGTCTCTGTTATAACTCTCAGGTGTGTGTTGAATGGTCTCTGTTATAACTCTCAGGTGTGTGTTGAATGGTCTCTGTTATAACTCTCAGGTGTGTGTGTGTTGAATGGTCTCTGTTATAACTCTCAGGTGTGTGTGTATTGAATGGTCTCTGTTATAACTCTCAGGTGTGTGTGTATTGAATGGTCTCTGTTATAACTCTCAGGTGTGTGTGTGTTGAATGGTCTCTGTTATAACTCTCAGGTGTGTGTGTGTTGAATGGTCTCTGTTATAACTCTCAGGTGTGTGTGTGTTGAATGGTCTCTGTTATAACTCTCAGGTGTGTGTGTGTTGAATGGTCTCTGTTATAACTCTCAGGTGTGTGTGTGTTGAATGGTCTCTGTTATAACTCTCAGGTGTGTGTGTATTGAATGGTCTCTGTTATAACTCTCAGGTGTGTGTGTATTGAATGGTCTCTGTTATAACTCTCAGGTGTGTGTGTGTATTGAATGGTCTCTGTTATAACTCTCAGGTGTGTGTGTGTATTGAATGGTCTCTGTTATAACTCTCAGGTGTGTGTGTGTATTGAATGGTCTCTGTTATAACTCTCAGGTGTGTGTGTGTATTGAATGGTCTCTGTTATAACTCCTCAGGTGTGTGTGTGTATTGAATGGTCTCTGTTATAACACTCAGGTGTGTGTGTGTATTGACTGGTCGTCTGTTATATAATCCCGGTGTGTGTGTGTATGAATGGTCTCGTGTATAACTCTCATTGTGGGGTTGGTTATTGAATGGTCTCTGTTATAACTCTCAGGTGTGTGTGTGTATTGAATGGTCTCTGTTATAACTCTCAGGTGTGTGTGTGTATTGAATGGTCTCTGTTAGAAACTCTCATGTGTGTGTGTGTATTGAGGTCCTCTGTTATACCTCTCAGGTGTGGTGGTGTGTATTGAATGGTCTCTGTTATACTCTCGAGGTTGTTGTTTGTTTGAAATGCTATGTTATAACTCTCCGGCGTGTGTGTATTGAATGGGTCTCTGTTATAAGCTCTCGTGTGTGTTGCTGGCCCTCTGTTAATAACTCTCAGTGTTGTGTTGAATGGCCTCTGTTATAACCTTCAGGTGTGTGTTGAATGCCTCTGTTATAACTCTCAGTGTGTATTGAATGGTCCTCTGTTTAACTCTCAGGTGTGTGTTGATGGTCTCTGTTTAACTCTCAGGTGTGTGTGTTGAATGGTCTCTGTTATAACTCTCAGGTGTGTGTATTGAATGGTCTCTGTTATAACTCTCAGGTGTGTGTGTGTATTGAATGGTCTCTGTTATAACTCTCAGGTGTGTGTTGAATGGCCTCTGTTATAACTCTCAGGTGTGTATTGAATGGTCTCTGTTATAACTCTCAGGTGTGTGTTGAATGGTCTCTGTTATAACTCTCAGGTGTGTGTGTGTTGAATGGTCTCTGTTATAACTCTCAGGTGTGTGTGTTGAATGGTCTCTGTTATAACTCTCAGGTGTGTGTGTATTGAATGGTCTCTGTTATAACTCTCAGGTGTGTGTGTGTGTTGAATGGTCTCTGTTATAACTCTCAGGTGTGTGTGTGTTGAATGGTCTCTGTTATAACTCTCAGGTGTGTGTGTGTTGAATGGTCTCTGTTATAACTCTCAGGTGTGTGTGTGTTGAATGGTCTCTGTTATAACTCTCAGGTGTGTGTGTGTTGAATGGTCTCTGTTATAACCTCA